>NW_020954548.1:34195947-34298062 GCF_900497805.2 Vombatus ursinus | reverse complement strand
CTGTCCTTACAGAATCAAGTATAGAAACAAAAGTCAACAGAAAGTCCGCTTCACTTCCAAAGCATGTACTTGGGTCTCATGGAGAATTTTTGATGTAGTTACTGGACTATGTCAAAATGACCTGACATCTTTTAAATTACTGTCTCACACTCAAATACGACTATGTTTACAACTATGCTATGCCAATCATTCCTTGTGGATAACAAGATGGCTGCTAAAAATTGATCACTTTGTAATTGTGAGGTCCAACAGCAAAAAGAGTTGGCATGGAACGTGCTATAGTATACAAAGAAAAAGAAATAACAAAGTTTGTTTTTGACATAGCTCAAGGTGACCACATCTACATGATGAGCTATTAGTTTCGTTTCTAGGTCAATTCAATTGTTGGCCTTCTGAGATGACAAGATGTGTCTATCAATTAGTGTTCCCTGTAATAATGAGACTTTTGATCTATTAAATTCTGCTAGGAAGTTTCATTTGTTTTGTTTTGTTTTGTTTTTTGGCTAGGCACTGGGGTTAAGTGACTTGCTCAGGGTCACACAGCTAGTAAGTGTTATGTGTCTGAGGCCGGATTTGAACTCAGATCCTCCTGAATCCAGGGCCAGTGCTCTATCCACTGTGCCACCTAGCTGCCCAGAAAGTTTCATTTGGAAGCAAAGTGAAATGTGTCTTTATTCTGTTACCCCAGTCAGCTTCACATAAATGAGAGATAAGACTAAATAGAGTACTTGTTACATTATAGATAATAACAAATAGAAGACTCTAATAATATCACCTCATTTAGGGAAGATAATATAATTATAAATTATAAATATGATTTCCTTTGCTGTAATTAAAAGTCCCATTATGTCAAACCAAACTTCAAAGACTAAGATTTTGGCCTGTCAAAAAATGCAAGGAACATTTAAAGAATCACTTACAATTTATGGATTCTTTTAATTGAGCCTCAATTTCATCATCTAGAGCTGTTGCTTCTGCATTTTCTCTTGCAAAGTTTGATAGGATATTAGCTTCTGGTGTGTCTTAACAAAGAAAAATAACATAAATAAATGCTGTCCACTAAATAGAAATAATAGCTAGTATCTATACAGCATTTTAAGGTTGCAAATCACTTTACAAATATGATCTCATCTTATCCTCACAACAACCCTAGGCAGTAGGTACCACTATTATCCTTACTTTATAGATGAGGAAACTAAGGCAGGTAGAGATTAAGTAATTTGCCCAGAGTCACACAGCTAGTAAGTGTCTGAAGCTGGATTTGAACTTAGAGTTTTCTAACTCCACATCCGGCAATCTATTCACCATACCACCTAGCTGCCTAGACTTTTTGCTTCTTGGATCATTCTGTATGGTAAAAACATGAAGACCTACAAAAACAAAAGCCAAATTAACAAGAGTCAACTAGAAAACTTGTCTAGGATATCTAGAGCCTTACCTTTCCCATATAGTTTTCCTCTAATCCAAAATATTATATAACTAGCTAACTGCAGAAATTAGAATGAGGATAAAATGCTTAAGAGCTCCTAAAATGTTTACTCAGAAAAGAAAGCAATGATAAACTTTTAGAAATTGTAGCTAGAAAAATTTGATTATGAAATTAAATTTGTAGGATATATTTTAAGTTCTTAATAAAAATTATCACTTGTTTTCTATACAGGCACTTGTTATTTATAATTTGCTGTTTATTACAGAAAATAAAATTCTGCGATAACTACATTATAAAAAGTTACTAATATTGAATGGTCTTTCATAAAACATAATTATTTATATTACAACTAGGTTTTATTTGAAATAAGCATTATTCAATATAGAAAGAAAAATTACTATGACAGGATTTTCACAAACCAATCAGCAGTCAGGTGTGGTGGCTAACACCTGTAATGCCTGCTGCTGAGGAGGCTGAAATATTGGATCTCAGGAGGTCTGAGCTACAGTGTGCTAAGATAATCTGGTTACCATGCTAAGTTTGGCATCAATATGGGGAACCTTGGGAGGGGATGATTAGGATGACTAAGGAGGGGCAAACTGGCTCAGAAATGGGACAGGTCAAAGCTCCCTAGCACATCAGTAGTGGGATCCTGCCTGTGAATGGCTGTTACAGTTTCCTGACGGAGCAGGATAGGGAGACCTACTCTCAAAATAAATAAAATAAAATTAATGAATAATCATTTATTAAGGGCTTACTATATGCCAGGGACTTTTTAAGTTCTGGGGATTGACAGACAACAGCTAAACAGTTCACTAACTCCAGAAGGTTACAGTCTAATGGATGGGGTGGGGTGGGGTGGGATGTGGTGCAAAGAGACAACGTGCATACAGACAAATATATACAGAATATATGCAAAATGAATACAATGTAGTGTCAGAAAGGAAACTGGTGGGGAGGGTAGGGGGTAGTAGAGGAGAACCAGAAAAGACTTCAGGAAGAATGTGACACTTGAGCTGAATCTTTAAGGAAACCAGGGATTCTAAAGGGTGCAGGTGAGAAGGGGGATACATTCTAGGCATGGAGAACCTCTAGTGAAAAGGCATGGAGATGGGATCATCATTTGGGCAGAACAGCAAGTAGGACAATATGACTGAACTGCAGAGTTTGAGAAAGGGAGTGAAGTGGAAGAAGAATGTAAAGGTAGGAAGAGAGCAAGGTATCAGAAGCATTAAATGTCAAACAGAGGAATTTATACTTGATCCTAGAGGCAAGAGGGAACCTCTGGAGTTTGTTGAGTAGGGGATGACATGATCAGACCTGTGCCTTGGGGAAAATATAATGAGGTCTATTTTGGATGTGGAATTTGAGATGTCTATAGGACATTCAGTTTGAAATGTCCAACATGCAGTGGGTGATGTGGAACTGGCACTCAGAACAGAAACTAGGACTAGATACATAGATCTAACTGATAGTTGAACCCATGTGAACAAAAAAAAAGAAGAAAACCCTCATATTCAGCAAAATAAAATCCCATTCTGGCTATATCCAAAAACGTATGTCTCATTATGTGTTCTAAGTCCATCACCTCTCTGGCAGGAGATGGGTAACATGTTTCATCTTCAGTCCTTTGGAATCATGGGTTTATCATTGCATTTATCAGAGTTCTAAAATCTTTCAAAGTTGTTTTTCTTTATAATATCATTGTATAATTTTTTTCTCCTAGTTCTGCTCATTACACTCTAAATCAGTTCATAGAGGTCTTTCCAGTTTCCTTTGAAACTATTTTGTCATTTCTTATGGCACAATGATATTTCATTATATTGATATGCCACAGTTTGTTTAGCCATTTCCTAATATACAGGTGTTCCTATTTCAAGTTTTTAGCTACTATGAAGATAGCTGCTATGAATATTTTGTCTATATGTGGGTCCTTTTCCTCTTTCTTTTATCTTGTTAGGGTATAGGCCTAGAATTGTTATTGCTGAGTCAAAAGGACACATTTACTTATTAAAATGATTGTATTGGTTTGAATGTAAGTCATACTTTCCATGCAAAATCAGGCTTTTATAAAGCCTGAGTTCAAATCTGGCCTCAGACACTTACTAGCTGTGTGACTCTGGGCAAGTCACTTCACCCTGTTTCTCTCAGTTCTTCATCTATAAAGTGAGCTAAAGAAGGAAATGGCAAACCACTCTAGTATCTTTGCCAAGAAAATCCATATGGGGTCATGAAGATTAATTTAAAACATTCTAGTGTTGTCGTTTTCAGTTATTTCATTTGTGTCCAACTCTTCATGATCCCATTTGGGGTTTTCTTAGCAAAGATCTTGGAGTGGTTTGCCATTTTCTTCTCCAGCTCATTTTACAGATGGGGAAACTGAGGCAAACAGGAATAAGTGACTTGCCCAGGGTCACACAGCTAATAAGTGTCTGAGGCCAGATTTGAACTCAGGAAGATGAATTTTCTTGACTTCAGGCCTGGCATTCTATTCACTGTGCCACCTAGCTGCCCCTAGTATTCTAGTGTTAGACCTTATGGAAATGTTAAAACAATCAAATAGACCACCCTCACTTCAAATTCAAACTTCATTTATATCACTAGACTCTACAATAAGTGAATCTGAGAAAGGCATTTTGAAGATTTTTACCTGGATTAGCTGTAATAATGGTTTTCGAGATGACAGTTGCAGTCATACAGCTTCGAAATTTATCAAAATTTATTCTTATATCTGCAGCAAATATTACTGTGGAGGGGGAAAAGTCTATTATTTTAGTATTTGTCTTATACTTATGGGTCAGAACAACAAGAAAATATTGAGTACAGCTATGAGTATAATACCTGTTTCTCGTGGTATCCAACTCTGTGCAAGTAGAATAGATTCATTATCCCAGCTAAATAAAAGGAAATTAATAAAAGGATGAATATACTAGTAAAAACTAATAAAAGAATACTGTTTGCAGTTTTAGAGGAGGTCAAGCCTACTGAACTGCTCATACTATTATATTGTCTTTGTATAATTGTTGAAAACTAATACAGTTTTGCTGATAATAATATTGGCAGAATTATTCCTTGCATTAATATTTTGTTGTTGTTGATGTTGTTATTCAGTCATTTTAGTCATGTCTAACTCTTCATGACCCCTTTTGGGGTTTTCTTGGGTGGCTTGTCATTTCCTTCTCCAGCTCATTTTACAGATGAGGAAACCGAGGCAAATAGGGTTAAGTCATTAGCCCAGGCTCACACAGCTAGCAAGTGTCTGAGGCCAGATTTGAACTTAGGTCCTTTTGACTCTAGGGCTGGCACCCTATCTACTACACCACATTAATATTTAGTGTAGACTGTACTGAAGCTAAAAAAAAAAAACTTTGTTTTTGTGCACCCCCACAAAGAACATGCATAAAGGAAATAACTCCACACTATGTTGATTCCCATTCCAATTGATTTTTTGTGGTAAACTACATTCTCACCTTCCTTCCAGTGGAAGCCACTGATGTTCAAGTTATATCTAACCTAGTATCTTATAATTTTCTCCTGTTTTATGGGCAATTCATTCATCTATTTCATAGAATATTTAACTCATGAATTAGAAATGTATTTTTTATTCTAAAACTACATGTTTTCTCTTGGCATTTTGTTTTAATTAATTACCACTCTTCTCTCTGCCTTGTCATTCCCTGAGAGTTAATGATGTGCAATTATTAACTCTTTCAGGCCATTTAGACCCAACTGGCACTGTGGATTAAATGGTACCATAGAGCCAGGTAAGAGTTAAGGTACCTACTCTCTCTATATATTATTGATTAGAATCTACTCAGGACTTTTTTCTTCAGAATCTCTTAGCTCTAAATATTATTTTATCTATCTTTGGAATCAAATTTCTGACAGCTTACATTTGGTATCATCTTTCCATGAATTTAGCATAACAACTACCAGAGAATGACAGGTTCTAGTGGAAATTGGATATGCTAATTATTAAAACACTTCACTAAATACTATTTGTTATAAATTGTAATTCATTATAAATGATTGTCTGCTTAAAAGTATATCCAAACAGTTTATTACTTTGGTGTGTCAGTAGGAAGAATGTTAGATTTAGAGGCAGAGAGTCTGGATTCAGATTCTGGCTTTGTTAGTTCCTACTTGTGTGGTCTTTGACTTCCTTGGGCTTCAGTTGCCTCATGTATAAAATGAGGAGTTTGGACTAAATGACCTCTAAGATTACTTCTAATTCTTGACTCCATAACCTCAGTATAAGGTAGTCCTACAGAACAGACTCTAAGAATAGTGTTATAGTACATATCCAGAGTAATAGTAAATATATGAGCATGTGAATACTTTCAAGTTTTAAGGCATTATTTCACTTCCCTATGCTAAAAAAATGAAAACTTTTTTATGAAAGGAAACCTTCTCTCTTGATGAGTTTAAGTAGTTCTTAGTAATATAAAGCATTGAAATAACTAAATAGATTTCATTCCTTTATCTTATGTTTTCATTCATGGTTCAGAATAGGAAAGGCAGTTTACCATAGCATTGCAAAAGAAGACTCTGTTTCATCATATAGCTTTACTTCACATCTTTGACCCTTTCTTCGGTCTGAGGTTGTAAAGTATTTTGGTTCTCCAATCTTAACAAAATAAAAAAAACCCATTACATTTCATCCACAATCACAGCAGATACTTAAATACTTGTAGATTAACTGAAATATAAAAAGGTAAAGTACCAAAGTGGAAACATTAAAACTAATAAATAGTAATTTGCAATGATACGCTTTTGATTAAAAATAGCTGGCATGACAAAATATTTAAAATAATTTATTTATGCTTTACAAAGTACTTGCACAGATATTATCATATTTGAGTCTCACAAACCTGTGATGTAAGCAGGCATTATTGTTTTCATTATGTGATGAAGAAATGAAGGGTCAGAGAGGCTGACTTGCCTAGGGACTCAAAGACAGGCCTTCCAATTCTAAGTTCCGTGCTCTTTCTACTATATTACCTGCAAGGTTCTGTTTTGGGCTTCTTTAATTCTTTCTCTTTTCTATCCCTTAGTGATTGCATCTACTTCTTTGCTTTCATTCATCACCTCTATGTAGATGACTCCCAAATCTATACGGGTAGCTCCAACCTCTCCCCAGAGCCCTTGTTTCACATCAGCTAAGCTAGACAGCTCCAACTGGATGGCTTGCTGACATCTTCAACTCAATATGTCTATAACTGAACTTATCGTCTATCTGCGAAAACTTACCCCTGTTCCCATTTTGCACATACATATGTCTCTAGAAGGATGTACATGCATTGAGGGGCTAGCATCAGAGACAGATGCTAAAACAGTGACAGAGCCAGATGAAGTGAAGAATACCTATATACTACTGCATCATTCAGTCCCTTAAGATAATTTCAGTAAGAGTAGAAGACAAGGGAAACAAAGCCTCAAAGAGACCTATACATCATGGAGTAAGAGCAGAAAGAAAGAAACATAGCAAGGAAATATATGTCAGAAAGACATGTGGCTTAGGGCTTCACCATGGACACAAATCCACAGACTTTCTCCTTGCTGCTGTTAGATAGAATAGTAGGGAACCAGATGCATCAATAAACAAGCTGAACCTATCTCTTCACAAGTATTGTGGATCAAATGGACTGTGTAAGTCTAAGACAGATGGTAGACACAACAGTGGGCAAGGGTGCTTGATTCCCTTTGAAAAAGGGAGGAGAATTTTCCTGACAGAAAATTGTAGGAGCTCATTCTTCACTTTTTAACCTATTAAATCAATTCAAACATTTTGGTGTGAAAAGTCAGCTATTTGTACTGAGTCAATCTGGGTGACTCCATTTTAAAATCTTGTTTATAATGGTAGGGAGCATGCTCACTAATTCCATCTCCCATGATACTAATGAGGGAGAAGCTGAGGTGGCCCTAATCCATCTTCTCATAATTACATGAATCAATCAATATTTTTGCCCTTAATATGCAAGTTGCTTACTGCTGTCTAATAAAAAGCAGTGCATAGCTTGAATCAAGGCCCGCCCACCCAATGCTTGCTGCCTTGGCCTGATAAATAAAATCCTTTAAACTTTACCTGAGTTTGCCTTATTAATCAGGGTGAGGCCCAGGATTTCTTTTAACATTGGTCTCAGGACTCCTTTATACTCTTAAAAATAATTGAAGACCCAAAAGAGCTTTTATTTACATAGGTTATATCTGTTGATATTTACCATAACAGAAATTTAAATGACGTGTGAAAATAGTTTTGACCTTGCAGACCCCCCTGAAAGGATCCCCAGGAGTACCTAGACCATATTTTATGAATTCTTGGGTTAAATAAAAGCTTTAATAGAGTTGATGTCTTATTAGCTTGAATTCTTGCAGTAGAACTCAAGGTCCCCTTTGGGAGAGAAAAATAAGGAATATGCTAATGTTCCCAGGTTTTACTGGGCTGTGAGTATGAGCCATAGAGATTTTGTGGAATACACTAGCCAGAAGGAGTTTGTGGGAAACATGAGCTAGGTGACTGGTACAAGATGACAGAATAAGATGCAGCATAAAGCCCAACTCTCTCCTACAACTGCTCCAACAAGGATCAAGCAAAAAACACCAGACCAAGTGGTAATTAAGAAAATCAAAGAGAAATCACAGTGGGTTGTTTTTGCAGCCCAGGTCAACACAAGCAGATGGTCAAAGGCCTGTGAGTACTGGGGAGTGGTTCAAACCAAAAAAGTCCATACAAACCTTCTAGAACATAGATGGAGTCAAGGGCCTATGGCTATGTACTGGAGCAAGGAGTATGGAAAAGGGGCAAGCTGGAAGCTTTGTTATTCTGACCTAGGAGTAAGGTCACAGATCTAGTATGGAAGGAGACT
Organism: Vombatus ursinus; assembly: GCF_900497805.2. Classification (NCBI taxonomy): domain Eukaryota; kingdom Metazoa; phylum Chordata; class Mammalia; order Diprotodontia; family Vombatidae; genus Vombatus; species Vombatus ursinus. The sequence continues at coordinate 34,289,767 of NW_020954548.1, read as the reverse complement.
GAGTCCTGTTATTATATACCAAGACAGAGAGCAGGAACAGGGAAGATTCTTCAGCTATGTTACTCTGAACCTGTAGCTGGTTTTCAAGCCTTTCAACACAGGTCAGGGATGAGGCCTGCAATCAACAGCTATGCGCCTGGGCAGGAAGTGCAATGCAAGAGTGAGCCTTCAACTTTGTCTCTCTGACCCCAGAGCAGGGTCAAAGAAGAAGAGAGGCTAGGCCTGCAGTTGTGTAGGGGCAGGAAGCATGGATCAGGGATGAATCTGCAGTTCTGCTACTCTGAACCTGAAGAACTTTTTAGTTAACTGATAGAGGTTGCAGACAGCTCTAGCAGCTATCTACTAGAGCTCCAATAAAGGACAAACCTACAGTGGTACTGCCAGATCAAAACCTGGATTAGAAGCCTGCAAAGATTAGATTAGAAGGACAGTTATTAGACGATTCCCTAGATCGTATTGCTTAGGGCATGCCAAAAGTTTGCAGCTCCCTAGCTTGAGTCAACTCTAAGATCCTTGAAGAATACAGCATTTAATATTCAGAGAAAGTAGCATTACAACCCCCAGATAACACGGATCAGGACCAGATAAGGCCTACGCATTCTCTGTAGAAGTTCATGGAGCCCGGTTCAAACACAAAACATCAATTCAGTGAGTAAAGCTTAAAGAAAATGTGAACAAAAAGATAACAATGATAAAGAATCAGGAATACCCAAGACACAAATCCAGAAGAAGAAAATAACTCCTCAATATCTGTAAGCAAAGTCTCAAACAAAAACATAGCTTGGTCAAAAGGTCAATTAGAATTCCTAGAAGAGATGATGGAAATGTTTTTTAATGATATGAAGAATGAATGAAAGCAAAAATAAAAAATAATGAATAAGAGCTCTAGAGGAAAAGATTTGAAGGAGAATAAATAACTCAGTACAAGTAGAAAATTGTACCCAAGTAACATGCTCCCTGAAAATTAGAATAGATAAAACAAAAGAAAATGACCTCATCAGAGAAGAAATATTAGGACAAAATCAAAAGACTGGAAAAAAAGAGAAAATATGAGGCATTTTGTATAAAAAACAACTGACCTGGAAAATAAGTCAAGAGTAAAATACATGAAAGCAAAAAAGGTAAAAAACTTGAGAGTTATTATAAAAAAACCCCAAAAAACAAAACCCTGGACACCATATTTCAAGAAATCATAAATAAGAACTGCTTAGACCTGTTAGAATTAGAGGGCAAAGTGAAAAATAGAAAGAGTCCAACAGTCACCCCCTAAACAAAATTCCAAAGTGAAAACTCCCAGGGATGTCATAGCCAAAATCCAGAGTGCCTAGGTAAAATAAAAAATACTGCAATATTCAGAAAAAAAAAGAGTTCAAGTTCTGAGGATTCACAGTCAGTATAACAAGATTTGCAAACTACAATTATCAATATGGAAGAGGAGAGCTTGTAATGCAACATGCCAAAAGGCAAAATATATAGTCTTACAATGAAAAATAAATCACTCAGCAAAACTGAATATCTTTAAGGAGAAAAATTATACTTTTAATGAAATAAAAAACTAATAAGTATTTCTGGTGAAAAGAACAGAGTTGAATAGAATCTTTAAAATGTAAACACAAGAGTCAAGAGACATAAAAAGATAAACGTTTGAGCAATTGGAAGGGACTAAACAAGGATAATAATAGTAACAGTTAACATTTATAGAATGCCTTCTATGTGCCAGGCACTATGTTAAATGCTTTACAATTATTATCTCATTTGATCCTCACAACAATCCTAAGAGGTAGGTGCTATTATTACTCCTACTTTACAGATAAGGAAGCAAAAAATACTTGATTTTAAAAGAGAGAACTAGGAAAATTATATTAGCCTTAAAGGCACCACAGACAATGAGTACCAAATATTTAACATACTTGTATCAAATGGCATAGCAAAAATCTAAATACCTAAAGGAAAAATTAAATTAATTACAAGGAAAAATAGATTGCAAAATTATAGTAGCTGGGGATACGATACGCCTTCAAGCCTAGACATGTTTAAACAAACAAACAAAAAAAGTAAGAAGTAAAGGACTTGAATAGAACTTTAGAAAATGAGATATGATAGATCTTTGGCAATTATTGAGTGGGAAAACAAAGGAGTGTACATATTTATCTGCGCAGCATGATAGTTTTTCAAAAATTAATTGAAACAATAACTTTAGTAAAGTTGCAAGATGTAAAATAAATCCGGATAAACAATCATTATTTCTGTATATTACCGACCAAATCCAACAGGAAGATATAAATTCCATTCAAGATATCTACAGAATGTATAAAATATCTGGTACTCTATCTAGCAAGCTACACACAGGAACTATACAAATACTACTACAAAACACTTTATGGAAATGAAGACAAAACTACATATTTAGAGAAATACAAAAAACCTCAAGAAAAGTCTTGAGACTTTTGGAATGCCCTGTACAAATTGCTTGTGGACAGGCCAAGCTAATATAATGAAAATGTCATAGAGCATCTGGACATTAACTCAGTGGAACCAGTTCTATATAGGAACTGAAGTCAGTTGAGCCTTCTTCTTTCTCTCTCTTCCCCACCAGAGACTAAAGTGATATAGGGGAGATGTGGCCCCAAGATGTTTAGGGAAAATATTTATACAAGGTTCTTGCTGTACCTCTGAAGTAAATATTCCCTTATAAAAGCCAATTTATATTAAGTAGTTAAATGGAACTGAGGAGCTAGTCACTGGCCCCTAACAACACCATAGCCACATGGTTTTTAATATTACCAAAAACCACAGTCATCAGGGTCTCAAGGTGATGGTGGTAGAGAAGAGAAACACCTCCAACAGCTCACAGTTAACCCCTAAAGCCCTGAGAAAAGATGCAACTCATCTGATTTTAAAGGAGGAACAGAGGGACATACTACATAGATATAAAAAAAAAATCACATTATAAATAAATTAGAAGAGCAAAGAAGAAAATACCTATGAGAACTAAGGATGGGGGAAATTTCATTGAAAAAAAGGGATAGAAAGGATCACAGAAGGAAAAAAAGATAATCTTGACTATATAAATTTAGAAAGTTTTTGCACAAACAAAAATTAAAAAGTTAATTAAAAAATTAAAAATTAAAAAAGTTAAAATGAAAAGGGAAATCATTAACTGGAGGGAAAACCTTTGCAGCAAGTTTCTCTGATAAAGGTCTCATATCTGAGATATAAAAGAAACTGATTTAAATTTACAAGAATAAGAGACATTTCCAGTAGATAAATGGTTAAATGTTATGAACAGGCAGTTTCCCAAAGAAAAAATCTAAGGTATCAACAATCAAATAAAATGTTCCAAATTATTAATAATTAGAAAAATGTTAATTAAAGCAACTCTAAGGTTGCTAACCCATCTGATTGGCAAAGATGACAAAAATGATAATGATAAATGCTGAAGAAGTCATGGGAAAACAGGCATATTCATGCACTGTTGGTGGAGCTATGAATTGATCCAGTTAAATGATCTAGTTTCCATTCTGGAAAACAATTTGGAATTATGCCCCTAAAATCACTAAACTGTGGATACCCTTTGACTCAGTGATACTATTACTAGGCCTGTGGTCTTAAGCTATCAAAGAAAGAGGAAAAGGACATACACATACAAAACTATGTTTGAAGTGGCAAAGAACTTCAAATTAAGGAAGTACCCATAAATTGGAAAATGGTTGAACATGTTATATGACTTTAATGGAATACTATTGAGCCAAAAGAAATGATGAAAGGGAGGTTTCAGAGATACTTGTAGGAATTGAAGCAAAGAGAAGTATGCATAACCAGGACAATAATTCATGCAATAACAACAACATTGTAAAGGCAAACAATTTTGAAAAAATTAAGAAAATCTGATTAGTTAATTGACTGACCACAATTGCAGAGGATTGATGATAGAGCATGTTATACACATTCTGATAGAGAGGTGATGGACTTGACATGCAGACTAATAAATGTTTTTGGATATGGCTAATGTGGGAATTTGTTTTTGCTTGACTATCCATACTTATTACAAGGGTTTTGTTTTTCTTTTTTCAATCTGGGAGGTTGGTGGAGTAGGAGGAAAAAAAAAGCTTAAGATAGGGTTTCTTCCCACCCATCTACTTCCCTCTCCCCCCAAAAAGAAAGAGAATAGAAGAAAGATCAGAAAGAATCATTGACAAGTAGGGTAGTACTGAAAATTCCATATTGAATTTATTATGTATTTTAGAGTAAAACAAGCTCTACATAATAGAGATTTGCAGTTTTGTGTATAATAATCTTCTCCTGTACTACAACGATTATGGAAAAGGTAATTTTATTTATTTCTATTAAGGTCAGAATAAAAAGGAAAAAAAAAGAATCATGAGTCAGATATTGACATTCCTAGAGTTCAATTCAGTGGGAGTATGAACCAGAGAAATTGTGAGAGACCCTACTGTATGTAATTTGTGCCCAAGCATGTGCTAGAACCAGTTCAAACTGGCTTATTAGAGTTAATTGTAAAATTTTCAGTATGAGCATCTATACCTAGAAATTGGCAAATGCTATGGGTCAGGCCTTGATTTATTGCTTTGCTGGTCTAAACTTAAAGTGATGGAGAAAATGTTGAAAATATAGATTAAACTTAAAAATGTGTCCTATGTACATTTTTTTGAAAGCCAGTTGTTAAACATTTACCAGCACACCCCTGCTCACTCTCTTACCTCTTTGAATTGTTTACCTAGGAAATGGGATGATGACTGAGAGAAATATTGGCAGAGAATATTCCTGGCATATGTGAGGGTAAGTAACTACCTCTCCCCTCTTAACCAGAATTCCAGCGAATTCCTGATTATTAAGAGAAAAAGTCCAACAGTAGGAGAAAAGGATATCCTTCAGCATCCTGGTCCAGCTTCCTTTCTTCTACTTTAGATTTGGACTTTCAGGCTGCCATGTGAGTGATGGGTGTAAGGGCCAGTGACCAGGACCACATGGAGAGGTGAAGAAACTACAATTAATATTTTACCCTGAAGATACAACATCTAAAGATGGGTACCAGGAGCCACAAGCAATGAATAGCCTGATTGCTGAGACCATCAGCTATTGTGGATCCTATTGTGCTGGTGCACCAAAGAAGGAGTCTGATTTCCTTCACAGTATTCCCTGCTTTCCCTTGTTTCTATTCCATGGTCCAAAAATGAGGTACAGACATCCTCTTTCTTAATTCCTTTTACATTAATGTGTGGTCAAGAGTCCCCTCAGACATACTTGCTTATCTGGGAGGGTAACCAAAATTGGTTTGGAAGATGGCTACATGCAAATGTTTCCACAGGAGCACTTGATCGAGTTCCTTTCCACCCCACTCTATGCACAATAAACTACAAGATCATAACTTTTAAGTATCTGAGCCCTGTGAATGCAGGTAACTAACTACAACCAAAGAGAAAGAGCCCAGATAAGGTAGGGAGTACATGAGCTACTTATGGCCCGTGGATTTAGTAGCTTAATATTTTGAACAAGGTTCCGTTATATCCCCCAGATTTATTTCAGACTTGTTCAGCAGGAATTTTTCCAAATGGTTCAGAGCCACAATCAAAACTTGGGCTTGTGGTGGGGGTTAGGAGTAGCATTTGCAGGTTGACTGCCATCTGGTGGCCATTAGGATAACTTTTTAGCGAAGCTCCCATTCATGAACCAGAGAGAAACTGAGGATGCCACTATACTGGTGGTGGACTAGGACACTATCTAGTGGACAACATAGGTATTGCACTCTCTTGCCATATAGTTAATACAGTGACTGCTATCTTGTAGTAACAGTCTTAAGGCATCATTTCAGGAGACCCGAGAACTTCTGGTGAATTAAGACCAAATGTGTCACAAGTGTTTTACCACAAAACTGTACCCAGATCCTCATATCAAGGGGGAATGCACTGACCCCTGGTAAGAAAAGATGAAAATGTCCCCAGAGTTGTGTGGTTGATCATTGCATTGGTAAAGTTCTCAAGTCTTTCAAAGTTGAGATTTTTTCCCCCTACTCAACTGTTTCCCATCTAATTATAACTGCACTGATTTTGTGTGTGCAAAAGCTTTTCAACTTTATGTACTCAAAATTTAACATGTTAGTTTCAAAGTTGTATTGCTTATTTGTCCCCTGAACATCCTGTTCTCTTCTGTGCTTTAAAAAAAAAATGCTACAATTATTATTTTTTTGGCACCACTATCACTAGTACCCCTCCTCCCCATAAGTCCCTCCCCACCAAATTAAAAACAAGTGTTCTTTGTAACAAATAAGCATAGTCCAGGAAAACAAATCTGTATATTGGCTATGTTTGAAAATGTAGATCTAAGTCTGCCCCATGAGTCTTCCATCTCTCCATCAGATAGTAGTAGTAAGCTTTGAAACTCACATGTTGAATTTACTATATTATTTTTTTAAATTGTTGTACATACTAGCAATTCACAGTCTCATGTATATTCCTCTTTGTTTTGTGTATCTGGAAATACTCATGTTTGTTTATGATTGTCAAATTCAGAAGTACAAAAAAATTAAAATTTTAAATGAAAAAACACAACTGTATAAGTATAGGATTTTATACTTAGCCCTATCAATTTTCACCTTATTAAAAATGAACCTTATTTTCACCTTATTAAAAAATTCACCTTATTAAAAATGAACAAATTAGAGGAACTGGAAAGGAGATACCTTTCACAGTTATGGATAGGGTAACAGTTTTTGATCAGATAAGTCCAAGCATTAGAAGATCATAACATTAGATAAAATGGATAATTGTGAGTACATATAATCAAAAAGATTTGGTATGAGCAAAATCAATGCAGTTAAAATTAGAAGGTAAAGTTAACTCAGAAAAATCTTTGTAGCAAACTTCACTGACAAAGGTCTGATATACAAGATATAAAAGAAATTGGTCCAAATATATAATGAGAATAAAAGCCATTTCCTAATAGGTAAGTGGTCAAAAGATATGAGCAATCCTCAAAAGAAGAAAATCAACAGCCATATGAAAAGATGCTCCAAATATGTTTTCCTTGCAAGTTTCAGCTCATCCTAAGATTTAGAGCTTTTGACACTATTCTGCCACTCATTTGTATTCTTCCTCTATTACTTGCCCTGTCTCATATCTACAAATGTCTTAAAAATCTAAGTTGGTCATTGTGTTCCCTATGCATCCAAAGTAGTCTCTTAAAAGGAACCTTTTTTTAATTACTCATTGGAATTATTTATTTTTATTGTTTCCTGCCTGTCAAACCATAAAGTCTTTAAAAGGTGGGATTTTGTAGCAGACTAACCATAATATAATGAACTGCTTAATGTGTTTGTTGATTTATACTGCTTCTAGCATATAAGCAATTCCAACTTTATGTAGAGCAACTGACAGCAGAAAATACTATATAATTGTCAGACTGTCATTTTCAACAAGAACAAAATATCTACGTTCAACAGGTAGAGTAAAGTTTCTATGAATACAATCACTAGGTAAAGCTTCCTAGATTTGGAATCATTCAGTGAATTATGAAAGAGCACTGGACTAGAAAACAGGAGACTTGGGATCTAGTATTGCCTCTGCTACTTATTAGCAATGTGACTTTGGGCAACTCTTAATGTCTCTAAACCTCAATGTCCTTACCTGTAAAAAAGAGATGATGAGGATTACATTATACTTAAAAATCATCATTAAGTTATTCTCACTCTTGTTCCTTTGACTCTTTTTCATGGGCTTTGTTTTGAAATTTTTCCATTTTTGTGGCTTTCTCTAAATATAGTTTTAAATTTCTTCATGACCTCCTTAAGTTGTGGTTATCAGAACTTAAGACAACAATTTTTAGCAAAAGGCTGACTAATTCTGATACACTGTAGGAGAGGATCACATCTGGAAGATCATGGATTTCTATAATGTTTCAATAGTTTACAATAAAATGTTGGCCAAAGTAAAATAACACTGAATTGTTAGCCCACTGCAAGCCAATAAGCAGTGTTATTACCACTCTACCATGTATTCTGGAGTGATTCTGGAAATAAGTATGTCATAGTGTGTAACCAATTTCCTTTTTTTATACGCTTATATTTCTTTAAAGGACAAATCTATTATTTAAGTGTCAGTGACTACTTTGGATGCATGTTCAAATGAAACCTATAAAAACCTCATATATTTAAGCACATAACGATTATATGTATTACTATACTTCACTTGGTATTCATGTGTAATTTATTTTGCTATTTATTTACAAATAAAATACAAAATTTTTTCCATAAGTGGAAATTTTTACCCTTTATCTAAATCAATTCAAGTGACTACTGATGAAAGTATAAAATAAGACTAAGAACAGACAGAATTGACATATATTAGAAAAAACAAATTGAGTCATTGAGATTCCAGATTAAATAGATTTTACTTACTCTGGTTTTTTGAACTTACCGATCTTACGATTGCAAGCACATTGATAATTCTTCCATCAAGTGTCTGACCATTTGCAATAATATCACCTAGCGAATAGTAATCCTGAGAATCTTTTATAGGTAAATGCAACAAGGAAAGTAACTTAATGTCCACTTGATAGCTGGAGCAAACTCTGACCACAGAATGATTCTCACTGAGCAACAGTTTATAGGAACTAGAATGCAAAAATACACACACACACACACATATCAAATGAGTTATTAGCAATTTATTTTGCATAGAAAGATTTTGAAGTTAGTTTAACATTTAATAATTTAGTTAACTTTTGGGCATTTAAATTTATGACATGTTAATAAATACTTGACTTTTTAAAAAAAAATTGGGAACACTGAACAATAGTGCTATTTAATTTTTGGCTAAACATTAAAACATAAAATATTCATTGAGTGTATACTATCTGCCCAGCTCAGTGCTAGGCATTATCAGGAATCTTTTTTAAAAAAGTATAATACACCAAGACAATATCAAAAGACACATGATGGAAAATGCTATACTCATCCAAAGAAAGAACTGATGGAGTCTAAATGCAGATTGAAGCATACTATTTTCACTTTATTTTGTTTTTTTTTTCATGGTTTTTTTTTCCCTTTTCTTCTGTTTCTTCTTTCACAACATGACTGATGTGGAAATATGTTTTACATGATTGCACATGTATAACCTGTATCAGACTGCTTGCTGTTTTGGAAAGGGGGGAGGAGAAGGAGGGACAGAGAAGAGTTTGAAACTCAAAATCTTTCAAAAAATGAATGTTGAAAATTGCCTTTACATGTAATCAGAAAAAATAAAATACTATTAAATTTTTAAAAAATAAAAAGTATAATACAAGAGCTAAGAAGTTTATTTATGGAGATGCACAAGCAAAAAGTTAAAAAATGACACATGACAGTATGTCACAAGGCAGCATATAATTAAATGTCAAATGAATGGTACAGAAAATAAATGATATAGAAATTTAGAGGAGGGGGAGATCCCTATGGGTCTTTAATAAAGGAAGTAGAAATTGAATTTTACCTTGAAGATAGATAGATAAAATGGAGGTTAAGAAATTCCATCTAGGGGAAATAATGTGAGAAAAGATGCAAGGGGAATATGTTTAGGTATTTGCAGTTCAGTTCAATAATCCTTTAGGCTAGAATGCTGGAGACAAAGTTGAAAAGGAAGGTTGGAAGGAAGATTGTTAAAGCCTGTGAATCCCAGGTCTTCTTGTCACAAAAAATTTTTTGCACATTAATCAGTCAATTAATCAAAGAATGTTAGAGCTAAAAAAGGACTTTAGAAATCACCCTAGTCTATCACCTTACTGAAAGTTTATCAAAGTTCTGAAACAAACAAGTGATGAAAACAGTGTTTCAGAAGGATTCATATGGCATCAGGTTTGAAGGACGGAGTGCAGTGGCGAGAAACTGGGACTGAGGAGGCCAGCTTAGAGACAGTTGTAGTGTTAGATGTCCCATGATAAAAGTCAATATGTGAATATATTTTTTAAAATTTAATTTAATTTTTTTAATGAACAAAAATCCATCTCATCTCCCTCCTACTCATCTCCAGTGAAAAAAGAAAGAAAAACACAACCCTTGTAACAAAGATGTACAGTTAAGTACAACAAATTCTCACATTGGCCAAATCTGAAAGATATATGACTCAATCTGCATTGTGGGTATTTTAAATAAACTGTTGTATATTATTACTCATAGGCTATGCCTACACAACACCAACACAAAAGAATTTAAAATGAAAACTTAGTTAACCAATCTGTTTTGCTTAACCAATGTAAAAAAAAATTGAATGATTTTTTCAATGAATTGAGTTATTAGCTAAATTGACCAATTAATTAAATCATAATGGAGAAACTTGGTTTGTTCTTATCATGTAATTAAAATTTTTTAAACATATTCATCATTTCAGGATTCAAAAAATACCTACTGAAAATATAAGCTATACATTATAACTAAGAAGCAGCATGGTTCATTGAAAGAGTATGAATAAGAATCAAATTTGGATCCTAGGCCCATCCCTGCCACTAAGTAACGTAACCTTACAAATCCCTGTGCCATAGTTTCCTCATCAGTCTAATGCAGATAATACCACTTGTCCTATCTCCTTAGGGGGCTGCTATTAAGGATAAAAATGAGGTGACACAGGTGATAGTGGTTTTAAAAGCTAAACTATATTTTGTAGGCTATTGACTATTTGAGAGTTGGGGTTTTTTTATCTGTTGTTAGATTTGAAGTCATCTAGATTGATCTCATTTTATGGATAAATAAAATCAGGCCTGGAGATGTTAAGGGATTTATCTAAAGTCATACAACAAGATTTTTATCTACTATTTAGAAGCTGTGGTTTTTTATTAGGTTAACATTTTTAATTCTTGCTCTAAAAGTTCAACACTGTCTTTGCCCATATCTAGTTTCGTGTTCCCCAAGGGTTTTCATGAACCTACTTCTTATTCTTCCTGGTCCAATTATTATTATTTCATATTTTCTCACTTGATGTATCTATAAGTTTGTTCTTTTTTCAGTTGTTTCAGTCATGTCTGACTCCTTGCAACCCCATTTTGTGGTTTTCTTGACAAACGTATTGGAGTGGTTTGCCATTTCCTTCTCCAGCCCATTTTACAAATGGGAAAACTGAGGCAAACAGGGTTAAGTGACTTGCCCAGGGTCACACAACTAGTAAGTATCTGAGGCCAGATTTGAACTCATGAAGACAAGTTTTCCTGATTTCAAGCCCAGTGCTCTATCCACTGAACCAACTAGCTGCCAATGTTGCCAGTTTATTAAGCTGGTCATCTCAGATTAGGTTAGTAGTAGTCCTTAGTAGTCCTTACTGGACTCTCTTTATTTTAATCATGGGCAATCCATCATAAAATCAGATTTAGAACTGGAAGGGTTTAAAAAGTCCAGCCCTTTCATTTTATTAATGAGGAAACCGAGGACCAAAAAGTAAAATTACCTGCTCAAGTACATAGCAAGCTGGGAATTGAACCCTGACCCTCTGACACCAAATCTAGCATTCTCTCTACTACACCACATTGTCTCTGTCATTATATTTGCCTCTTCCATTTCTTGGGTGCTGTATTTGTACTTTTTGAATCTTTATCTTTATTTTTCTTCTTGTTGCTTTTCTTCCTGTTGCTTTTTATCAAGGTGCAGTTCACATGGACATAAAAATATGTATGATGCACTGGCTCACATACACACAGGTATAAGCAGAACAGATTAAATGATTTGAACAGATGAAATGTTGTGCATGTCATTCATCCTCTATATCTTTGCCTGCAAAACTCCCCTCGCTTTCATCTATTGAACATCTCCTACCCATCCTTTAGAACAACTTAAGTGTCACCTTCTCCAAGAAGCTTTCCAAAGCAAGACAGGACCATAGGAATTAGAACTGAAAGAGACCTTAAAAATAATCTAGTACAATGTCCTTAATTTACATATGAAGAAACTGGGACCCAGAGAGAGAGGTTAAGTGACCTTGAACTTACCAGTTATATAGGTAATAAGTAGAAGATCCAGAACTCAAATTCAGATCCTTTGACCTCAGAGCCAGAGCTCTTTCCACTACAGTATTCTGCCACCCACCAATACCTCTTGTTGATTGCAACATTTTTCCAGTCAGTCAATCAGTTAGTCAGTAGACATTTAGTAACCACCTATTATGTGTCAGGCACTGTACTAAGTGCTGGAAATACAAAGAAAGACAAAAGATAATGCCAGTCCTCCAGGAGTTCACAGGCTATTGGGGGAGACAACATGCAGACAACTAAAAAAAGCCAAATATAGGATAAATAGGAAATAATAAACAGAGGGAAGGTACTAGACTTATGAAGGATTGGGAAAGGCTTCCAGTAGAAAGTGGGATCTTAGTTGGGACTTGAAGGAAGCCCAGAAAGCTAGGAGGTAGAGATGAGGAAGGACAACATTCTAGGGATGAGAGATAGCCAGGGAAAATTCCCAGAGTTAGGAGATGGAGTGTCTTGTTTGAGGAACAACCAGGAGGAAATGTCACTGGATTTCAGAGTACCTGGGTTGGTGTAGGTGAAAGACTAGAAAGGTAAGAGGGATGGGAGGGGGAATAGGTTATGAAAAGCTTTGAATGCCAAACAGCATTTTATATTTGATTCTGGAGATGATAAGGAGCGCTGAAATTTATTAGTAAGGGGACAGGGTGTGTGTGATGTGCTTTAGGAGGATTACTGTGACAATTCAGACCTTTTGGACCTCATGCTTTTGTTAACTATCTAAGATACTGGTCCTATAATGTTGTGCAATATAGTTACCTATGCTGTTGTTGTTGTTTAGTTGTGTCAGACTCTTTGTGACCCCATTTGGGTTTTTTTGGCAAAGATACTGGAGTGGTTTGCTATTTCCTTCTCCAGCTCATTTTACAGATGAGAAAACTGAGGTAAATAAGGTTAAGTGATTTGACCAGGATCACACAGCTAGTACGTGTCTGAGGCCAGATCTGAACTCACAAAGATGTCTTGCTGATTCTAGGTACACACTGTACTCCCTAGCTGCCCCTAGTTACCTATGGTGGTGTCTTATTCTATACTGTACTACAATAAGTTCCCTGAAGGCAAAAACTATATTGTAACTAAACTTTGTCCCTCCCTACCCCCATCTTACTGCCTGGCAAAGTACTCTGCACATAATAGGTGCTTAATAAATGTTTATTTGATTTTGAGTTGATAATATAAAAGCAATATTTATAAAGGGAAATAATGAATAAAGGTAAATATTTGAGATTGTAAAAACAGGACGTTTAATATCTATCCTCTTTGAGGTCTAAATAATTTAAAGACAAAACATTTCAATAGAACCATCCTAACTAAAGCACAATGGTTGGCAGCATTAATGCGATCCATATGCCAGCCCTTGCAATTGGATTATTGCAACCCACTACTCTTGAAACAAGATTGTTCCCTTTTCTCTTCAAAATCCCTTCTTAAGTGGCAGTTAGATGGTACAGTAGATAGAACTCTGGCCTTGGGAGTCAGGAGGACCTGAGTTCAAATATGGCCTCAGACACTTGACACTTACTAGCTGTGTGACCCAGGGCAAGTCACTTAACCCTGATTGCCTCATAAGAAAAAGAAAAAAAAATCCTTCCTTAATATTAACTTCTCCCAAAAAAAAAAAGATAAAGGAGAACTGAACTTCATAAGGAAGCTTTGAGGAGAGGAATTTTTAAGACATATTTTTCCTGCATATTACTGTCATTACCAAAATATGAAAAGCTAAGAATCAGAATCAACTGTCTGAGGATAAATGCTACATTTTCTCTTCATAATGCAATACCAATCATTGCATACTTAAAAACAATGAGAAGTTATATGTTGTAGGATTAATCTTATAGTTTTCAAAATGAAGTGTACCACTTTGTGGCATTAATTTGATACTTAAACAATATTAGTCATGCTAATTATACCAAATAGGTTGTAGTTCTTTGTCATGAATTTACCTTGGAGTTGTAGGATTGAATTTTTCTTCTTTTTCTATTTCCTTTGTCTGCACTAATGGATTGTCAATTATCACTAAAACAGAGAGAAAAGTATGATATAATTTCAAATGATAATAATCCTAACAAAGTAAAAGTCAGAAACAATAAGAAGTGGCTTATAATGATAAAGAATGGATACCTACAGCATAGCAAGTTTGAAACACTATATTCCCCAAACTGCACAAACATGTACCTTTATACTTAAAATTAATGTAATTAAGTACATCATGACGGTTATGTTTTTTTTTACAAAATTATTTTATATTATTATGCAATCAAAATTTGTAGCACAGATATAATCTTATAGCAAATACCATTAAAAAGCATGGGAGTCTTTATGATAATAACAAAACTAATACTCTGAGAAGCAGTGTGCTATAGTGAATGAAGGGCTGGCCTTGGAGTCAGGAAGACTTGGGTTCAAGCCCTGACCTCTGATACATATTAGTTGTATAACCAGGGGCCAGTCACAACTTCTCAGTGCCTTAGACAGCTGATGACCTGCATTGGCAGAAGCAGCTTGCACAGGAGTTTCCCATACTGATTAAATCACAGATAAAGAAGAGGAACAACAAAAAAAGTACTTTATATGTTCATAGTGCTTTACCATTTACGAGTAGTTACACATATATCAACTTATCTGATCATTATAACAACTTTGTGAGGGAAAACCTATGTTCTGGTTCTAGCTGGCAACTAGTTACTTAACATTCAACTTCAGTTTCCCCTTCAGTAAAGTGTAGATAACACCTGCACTATCTAGCTCATGGGGCTGTTGTAAAGATTAAATAAGACAACATGTAAATGACTTTGTAAACCATAAGATACTATCATTGTTATTGTTGGCAGAATAGAAATTACTATTCTTATTTCACAGATCAGGACACTGAGGCTAACAAAATTAAAGCCACATGATTGGAAGTGGAACTGGAAATGGGACTATGTTAAAATTATTTCAAACCTTCTGAAGATAACATAATGGATGACAACTGTTATGTTCTCTTGTCACTGTCAGAGACAGAGCGTAGGCTGTTGGGATCAATGATTTCACCCATGTAGCATTTTTTTATGTCCACACCCAAATTGAGGACCAACAGAAATATTACTTCAAGGACTGAACATTAAATCCCCTACAACAATCCTGTATGACTTCAAATACTTTGTTTGGTTCTCATTCAATTAACAGTCATCCATAACAACTGTATTTTCTTTACAGTGTAACTGAGGAGAGAAAGAGGAAAGCTGAACTGAGCCTAAACTGAGTTCTATATTCAACAAACATTCATGCAACAAGAATTTATTAAATACCTATTATATGCAGAAAACTGTGCTAAGTGCTAGATGAAGTACAAAATTTAGATAAGACACAGTACCTGTGTTCATGGAGTTTACTGAGTAGAAGAGAAAATAGCCCTCTAAGAACACAAAGATAGGATCTAAGAGTAGCAATAATAGTCTTGATGTTAGCAGTTATCTCCCTTGAGTTCCCCATTTAACCATTAAGAGGCACATAGTGCCTCCTAGGCCCTTGGGGCTACCTGGTACTCTTGATGACCCAGCTCCATTGATCTTACCCTAGTTATTTAGGGTCAAATTACATGGGGTTCCAGTAGGACCCATTAAAGGTTGGGCTAGAGTAAAGATGGGCTTCTCTCTGGCACTAGTCAGTTTTGCCATTTGGTTTTCACTTTAGTTAGTAGACTGGAGGAAACAGACTTATGTCACTTTGGACAAAATCATTTAATCTCATCTGTTAAATGAAGAAGTTGTACTAAATCCATGAGCCTATGGGCTCTAGGGTCAAGACTACTTAAATTAATCACAACCCAATAACCATCATTAAGGCATGGCCTTGGGCAAGAAATAGAATAGCAAGAAATAGTAAGAACATTTCTGGAGTGGCTAGGTAGTACAGTAAATAGAGTGCTAGACTTAAGAGTCAGGAAAACCTTCCTCAGATGTTTCTTATCTACTTGACCAAAGCAGATCATTTAAACTCTGGACCTACATCAATAAAATAAAGAGATTGGACTTGACCTCTAAAGTTACTTCTAGCTCTAAATCTACAATCTTACGCTTTTCTTTGGAACCAAGAGCTCCCAGGTAACAGATGTATGTACATACTTCTACTGGATTTTTGAAAGCCAAGAGAAGGCAGTAACCTGATGGAGGAGAAAGAGCTTGGTGACTACTCCTCCCTCCAAAAGAGGGAGTGGCTAAGGATAATCCAAAGCTTTCCTCCTGTATTATCCCACCAAACTCTGCCTTTCCCCAAAGTGCTACAAAATTACCTCTTACTCCTTCAGTTTCTTTCCACTTCTCCACAAGAAAACTACCATTCTTGTAAATTTTACTCAATTTCCCACTCCCTATTTTTGTGTATTATTAGTGTATATATACATATTTGTTATTGTTGTTCAGTTGTTTCAGTCATGTCTGACTCTTTGTGACCCCATTTGTGGTTTTCTTGGCAAAGATAGTGGAGTGGTTTGCCATTTCCTTCTCCAGCTCATTTTTTTTTCCCAGATCATTTTACAGATGAGGAAACTGAGTCAAACAGGTTAAGTGACTTGCCAGGGTCACACAGCTAGTAAGTGTCTGAGATCAAATTTGAACTCAGGAAGTCTTGCTGGAGTCTTGCTGACTCCAGACCCAGCACTCTACCCACTCTACCACTTAGCTGCCCCCTTTTAGCTTTTATAAAGGGATATTAACTGAGAAGTTATAGGAAGAACAAAAGTAACGAAGGTTTTCCCCAGCCCCTGGGAGTACACTCTAACCACCGTTACAGATGGGGAAACCGAGGCAGACAGAAGTGAAGTGACTTGCCCAGAGTCACACAGGTAGTTAGTGTCTGAGTTCAGATTTGAACTCAGGTCTTCCTGATTCCATGCCTGGCACTCTATCCACTGTACCACCTAACTGCCCATACATAGATGTATACTTACATATATATATTTAAGCTTTAGTCTTAAGTGGTTATTTAATAGATTATTGTGAGGGATAGTGATAGGACTAGGGGTGAAACATTAAAGAAGTGACAAGAGAGAAAGGATGGCTTTATTCTTGTAGCCCATGTTAAACTTGATTCTCTAACAGTTAAGAATAAGGCAGAGCTTTTCTGATATCCTCCAGTTACTTTTCAACGTGAAGTCTTTGATGTTTGATGAGGACTGATGAGGGCTACATCCAAAGACTTTCTCACATTCATTACATTTATAGTGTCTTGTCCCTATAAGAATTCATCTATGATTATTAAAGGATGAGCTCTGGTTGAATGCTTTCCCACATTCATTGTATTATGGGTTTTTTCTCCAGTACGAATTTGTAGATATTCAATAAAATATACACTCCTGCTGGAGATTCTTCCACATTCAATATATATATAGGATTTATAGCTAAAAATTTCTTCTGGTAAGTGATGAACTATCACAGGAAACTCTCCCAGATTTATCACACTCATAAAGTTTCTCTCCAGTATGGATCTTGTGATGCTTAGTAAGGGAAGAATTGGTGTTGAAGGTTTTTTGCTTGTTTGTTTATTTTACATATTTACATTTACAGAGTTTCCCTGCAGTATGAATTATCTGATGTTGGGAATGGAGTCCATCTTGTCTGAAAACTTTCCCACATTCATTACATTTATGAGGTTTCTCCTCAGGATGAATTCTCTGATGTTGCACAAGGGATTAGCTAATTATTGAAAATTATTCTACATTTATTACATTTATGTGGCTTCTCTGTAGTATGAATTCTTTGATGCTGGTAAGTTGTGCCCCTACTGAAAGCCTTCTCACATTCATTGCACTCATAAGGGTTCTCTCCTATACGAATTCTCTAATGAAGAGTGAGAAGTGTGATGTCATTGAAGGCTTTCCCATATTCATTTCATATATAGAGATTTTTCTCCAATGTGTTCTCTGATAATGAATGAAATCTGAATGGTAACTAAACTTTTCCAGATTCATTATACTTAAAGGATTTCCCTAAGGAGATTTTATTATGCTTAATTATATCTAATTATTATCTGACACTTCAAGTGTATCACAATTATTGATACAATTTCTTCTACAAATTCTCTTTTGTGTACATAAGGAATTCTTCTGGACTAAAGTTTGTTATAGATATTAAGTATGTGGCCTTTCTTTTTATTAGGAGGTGTTTTTTTGTTTGTTTGTTTGTTTTTAGCAATTTTTATTTGCCTAAAATATGTCTCCTGGTTGCTCTGCTGTGTTTTTGACCTGATATTATATTCCTAGGTTTCTCTCAATTTGGAGTCCTGGGGCCAAAATCAAATAAATCTTCCTAGGAATGACTTCTCCATAGAAATGCTCAACTGTGGAGCTGAAACCTTGGTTTCAGGTACAATTTTCCAATCTGAACTTGTGCTTCTTGGGGCTTCTCTTTCTTGGATCCATTGGCATTTCCTCTTTCTCTAGATGGGAAATCACCTTTGCTTTAGAAACTGACAAAGAAAAAGTAGGTTCCTATAGTTTCTCAGCAGCACATCCTCGTACAAGTCCCTCTGAACTAGGTCCAATTGTTTCCATTCCTTCTAAGTAAAGTTCATGTTCACATTCTTGAATGACACTGGTTTTTGATGCTTGGCTCTCAGGAAAGTAGGTCTCATTACATCATCCTTTTAAGCTCTCATCTTAGGGAAAATTGTGCTGAGTTTGGAGAGAAAACTTCTCAAGCATTTGGGACATATTGTCTATCTCACTGTTCTTTGGATGTTGAGACATCACCCAAATCTTAGCTATCCTGGACAGGATGGTCAAGGATTGCTCTAGCACCAGCAGCTCCAGAATTTGTTCTTTTGTATAAATCTCGAGTCTTAGCCACTGAATATAGAACTCTTGGAACTACCTCTTAATCTCCCTTGGCCCATTCACTTCTGGTTACTAAAACAATCTGAAGTTCTGATAAGAGACCTTGAGGTCAAATGTGCCTCTTCCTAGGATGATTTTCTTTTCTCTGTGGATTCACTCTCTGATTCTGCTTAATTTATGTGGAAATGTAATTGGGTAGGTCAAAGAGGTGACCATCATCTATCTAGCTTTGAGATATTATTTTTCTAGATGGGATCTTATCCCACAGTTAAAATTGAAATGTAACCTCTATCCCAAAGCCCATTGGTATGGGACTCTCCTTATTGGTGGAGATGAATGCCCTGCTCGGTGTGATGGTGAGGCGCTGGGTAGAGTTGTTGATAAACGAGACAGCTCAGCCTTCACCAGTACCCCTTGGTGCTCTCTAAAGGTCAGCACTCCTTTAAACTCTTCAAACTTCAGGACTCTTCAAGTGGCAAGTTGCTCCAGGCTCTTCTGCCTTCCAGCTTTGAGAAAGCAGATGGAAGTGGCTAACCCTGCTTCAGGCTGCTGAAGGAAAAAGACTCTGGGAAGACATATGAGGAGCTAGAAGTCTTCATCATGTCCCTATCCAGCTTGCTGCTCTAGAGACTTTGGGGAATTTCCCCTTAAGAGAGATCAAGGACAATCTCTAATAGCTGAGCTGATTTATCTTGCTCCCAATGGGAGTACTCTTTCATTCTATATTTTCTGGTATATATTCTCCCATGTATATCTTCTCTGATTTCTGTTTTACTAAGATTTGGATGAATAGGTTTCTTTGCTATTTGCGATATGTCTAAATTGTAGAAGTGGTATTTGGTAGGAAATGGGTCAAGTCTTGGATATAGAGCTTGGGGGTCTTCTTTCCTCCGATAACAATAATGTCAAAATGATCAGAAGTTAGATGAAATCCAATCATATGCCTTAGATGAACAATATTTAAGGGAGCAGATAGATATAATTTTAGTCTTTCTCTCACCCCCACTCTCTCCTGAGGAGAGCAGAGCAGCCTTTGGCCCCAACCTCCTGCTTCCCCTTCTGGCAGAGATGAATTTCTCCCTTGGAGAAGAGTCGGGGGAGAAGAGGTTAGAAATATCTATCCCATCTCCCTTCCAGACACACAACGACAAACCTTTACCACAAATGCATCTCACTACACATGTGGGACTCACTCTTGTTATCTGTATGTTTACTAGGGGGCCAGTTCCAGGACTTTTCAGGCTCAGGCTACAGTCCCAGCAAGGAATCCTGGACATGATTTCTCTACATCAGATGAATAATTGCAAAGAGCCTGGTAAAAAAATACTATTTCCCAATGGCACCTGAGGGGCTAAGTGCATTCACATCCTTAACACTACACACTACACCACCACAGCTGGAGATACCAAACTACAATTCCCAGAATCCTGCAGGCGGTTTTCCGTTTCCAGGAGGATCTAAGAATTCTAGTTTTCCCTAAGTTCTTTTTCCTAGCCTTCTAAATTTCCTTTCTGTTATGGTCTAGAGATCTGGTGGCTGTTTTCCTACAGCTCTACCTTACATTTCCCTAGCTCTACCTTAAGAAACATCCTAATCTGCCAATCCATCCAGACAACTTGTATTCCATTAGCCCAAAGCAAATCACGTCACAAAGGAAGACAAATGTTAAAAACTTTCTTACCATGTGTAAAGCTATTTAAGGGGGGGTAGTTGTGGCTGGAGGGGGAAGCCTTTGTGAATATCCATAATATTCTGTATTTGAGCAAAAAAAAAAAGAAGAAGAAGAAGAAAAAAGACTTCTTGTATTCCAGCATGAGTTCGGTAGCACTGAAGAATCAATATGGCCACGATAGAGGTTTCAGTAAACATGATACTTAAATGTGAAATGCACCAAAAAAAAGTGATACTATAATTAGTTATTTTGATAGCAAACCTGACATCACATAAGGTTCAGTGAAAAAGATTAGGGCAGGGCTAAGGAGGGAATAGTTGAGAAGGGAAGAAATGTGTGGAAGTGGGGTCAGAATTGTTCTGCATGTCCAGAGAGGGCAATACCAATGGATGGAAACTACAAGGAAGCAGATTTTGCCTCAATATAGGAGAATACTTCCTCATAATAATAATAGCTAGCATTTATGTAGTGCTCAAGCCTTATCTCATTTGATCCTTGAAACAACGGAGAGGTAGGTGTTATTATTCCCATTTTGCAGAGGAGGAAACTGAGACTGAGAGGGTTTTTTTTAATAACTTAGAGTCACTTTAAAGTACAATGGTCTATCTTTTATAGGTAGTGAGTGTCCTGTCCTGGGAGTTGTTTACCCAGAGGCTAGATGACCACCTGCCAGGCAGTTGGGGATGTGGTAGAGCAGATACATATTTCACTTGGATAATTTCTGAAATCCCTTACAATTCTGAGGTCCTATGATAAGGATATCCTAATTCTCAGTTCACATGTTTTAGTTTAATTATTTGACTTATACTCCCTTGATACGTAATAAACCTGGATCATTTGTTTCCAATCAAACTAATTCAATTTATGTCTTTAGAAGAAAAGCTGGTTTATTTAAACCACAAACATTAATGTCATGGGAAAGAATTATAATAGCAATAGGTGAAAAATAAATAACTTACCACACTCACCAACTCTAAAACTTTTGGAAAGTGATTTAATATAATCTTCCTTTCCCCAGGATGTTACATTTATAAAATAAGTTGGTGAATCTCGAATGGTGAAGTTGAAAGTGTACCTTTCTGACCCAATATCTAAAGGAAAAAAAGATAGGGCTTTTAGTTTTCAAATGTAAAAGCTTGGTTTTATTAATTCTTATTATTATGCGAATTAATCCAGACACCAAGCATACAGTACCCAATTAATGTATACCAATTACAAATTCTTTATACTGTGATGGATTTCATTTTGTGTGAGTTCCCTCCACTGGTGCAGATCCCAATCTATACATAAGTTCTCATCCTGTGAAATAATATGTTGCAATTTATTGACTTGTAAAGCAAAGTGGAGAGTAGAGCCAACTCTGAATTCATGGCAAACATCCCTCTCTTCCCCCTTTTCCTCAATTTTCTGTCCATTAGGTTGGGGAGTAGGTGGTTGTCTTTTTTTTAACCTGAATGATTCAGAGAGTTACTTCAATTTTCTCTTTCACTTTGTGTAGTCATAATTCTAAAGTATTGAATTAGAACAAAGGGTTTGTGATTCTGAATGATGGCCTGATGAATACCACAAGGGGTCAGTAAATATTTTAATGACTTCTGGTTCCTGTAGTAGTAGGAGTGCCTTGAAGCATTTAGGAATCAGTCTGGGTTCCTTATGCTGTTCTAACAATTCTTTTGTCTTTATCCTTATTAGTGAAATTTGGGGGTCTGATTTACAGCACAAAGAATGCACATTTTTGAGTATAGATGTATTAGTGTTGTTGATTTTTAAAAAATTCTTCATTATAGATCTTTTAAAAAGAATGGGAGAAAAAAACTGAAAATAAAAATTAAGGTGTTCATTAATATACTAGCATAGATTATATAAATTAGATTAACACAATTCACAGTTACTCAAATGATTAAAAATAAAAGCAGAACTTTTTCTGCCAAAATTCTTGATGAATTTAACAGTCTTTAGCTCTACTTATTCCTTCCTATACTGCAGAATTTAAATAAAAATTGTAGGAAAAGCTGAAATTTATATATTTAAAATTTTGCATTTTGTACATGCCATTTTTTCTGTCATCCATAAAAATTTGACAATACATTTATTTAAAAGTCCAATTCCAGTTTAAGAATGTCTATATAAAAGTAAGACATTAATTTAGTTTAGTCAGAATGATGAAAAAAGTCAAAACAAAGCGTAACATAAAACAAAACATTGTTTTTAGTGGAATTTGAATGACTGATTTAGTATGCAAAAACAAAATAAATGACTGACAACTCCATTTAAAGTAGTTATTTGAAATCATATGGACATAGAATTTACATCACTAAGAGAATATGGTATAGATCACTAAGGTTGCAAGGTACTTGAGAAAATAGACTGAAGAACTTGAAATTTGTATAATATATTTAGAAGTTATTATGTATTCATGCATATCCTTAGAATAACTATTAAAGTTAAAAATAATGATTAGGAGATACAGAGTATGGTAGAAATAGTTAAAAGGGGGAAAATGTGGTCAAATGAATTTTTTCCTTACCCATCCTAAATAATAATTTTCTTCCTTTTTTCACTTAATTAAGTAGTTCATTGATTAGAATTGACCAAGTCAACTAGTTGTTTTGGTATTATATTATAGACATAGCTTGAATAATTATTCTCTAGAAATATCAAATAATTTTTATCATCAAATAACATTTCTTGAGTATTTTCACACATATGACTCTTAATTAGGCACTTTATCAAACAAAGAAACATGTTTCTTGCCCTTTAGGAGTTTAACATGCATGACAAATTCAATCATTTAAATATGCTTGGCTGTAATCATACAAACTAAAGTTACAGCTTTTGAAAAACAAAGTAAAGAGTTAAATATAACTCTACTTTTTCTGTCTGGAAAGCCTTTGACATCTGTTTTCCCAATAACCATACCGATTATACTCTGAAAAACAAAAAGGTTATAGAACCAATATTAAACACAGATGTACATGGTAAATCTGATTTCATGGACTTGTTATATTTTACTGGTTATAACAAACATATTTTTGACTAGTAATAATTTAAAAGCATTTATTCTAGGGTGGCATGTAAATGAACAATATAAACATTAAACAGCATAAGTACTAATGCAAAGTAGTTGGATAGCTAACTGCCTTACAAATACATTATAGCACTAACCATGTTTCTACTTTATTTTTAATCACTAGGTGGAGCACAGTAACTGTCCTATGCTTTAGATACTTAACTGAATTCATTCAAAGCACATGTATAATGCAATTTAATTTCCTAAGGCCTTCAAAGCTTTCTTTTATATGGGATTTTTTTTTTTTGACAATTCACATAAAATTGTTTCATTCCTTAATCCAAACGTGCTGGACAGCAACATAAATTAGATTGTAACAAAACCTATATATTGCAGCTGATAAATCAAAGTTATAAGCTCTAGTTCTTAAAATCTAGGTAGGTCATTAAATATCTTCTTTAAAACTTTATTGTTCATTTTAGTGTCTACTAAAAAGAATAAAAAATTAAAACACTTTAAAAAAGTCAAGATTACTAGCTTTTTCTTACAAAGGATAAACCTGTGCTTATATTAATAGTTCTAGCAGCTGTTGTTCATGTGGCAATAATTTGTTGCACTCAAACTTTAAAGAATTCCACATCCTAACCGAACTGCTGGCTACCTCTTTGCATTTATGACAAATGTTACTATTTCTCTAACTCTATATGAATACAAGGAACCCCTCTGAACTTTACTGGGGAAACTCAACTTGCTGAAATATTGGAGAAAAATCTTTCTGACTTCTGCGTCAGGCAATTAGGAATCAATTTATATCCCCAAGATTAAACTTTGAAATGCAAACAATGGAAGTTATTTATAGGCACTCCTTCCATTAAGAAAACTTGACAACCAAAGTTAGAAAATAGGCAAATAGGAGTGTATGTGTCTTTGTTTTATAAAGAGAGTCTTTATTTTACAAATATATTCACTCCAGAATTTTTTTTAGTTAGCTCCCTTTGTACATTTAAGATTCTTCAATTTACACACACGTATATGCATACACATTTAATTGACATACACCATTTCAGGAAACCACGAATCCATCTAATTCATCTATTGGTGTATGTGTATGAATGTGTGTGTGTTTGTGTGTGTGTGTAAATGCATGTACATGTCAGCACAAGTTCTAAATTAAATACATCTCAAGAATTTGGGAGGAGGATAAAAAATTAATACTAATACAAATCAAAATTAAATCAATGAGATTAGCTATGTGAAGAAATTGACTCCGAGAAATTATTGCAAATATGTTACTGATAAGACTATGGGAATTCCCAAGTCCTAGCAAGTTACTAGGATGCCTCTTAAATCTCATAAAGTAGATGAAATTGTATTTAATGTGAGAAAAGTTGTGATCTAATTAATTGTAAAATATTTGAGTTAATGTCATCACAACAGAAGGGTAGTGATTTGCATGGAGTCTAGGAAAAAAAAAAGAACCAAAGGGTTAGATTTCTATATTTCTTGAGCACTGTCCAGGAGAGAAGGTGATCTGATGGTAATGACCACTACTAACAATTATCTAGACAGAAATATCCCTAGAGTAGAGAAAGGTAATTCATCAGGCTTGACAGAAATATCATTTAAGAATAACTGCCTTTGCTCTAATTCTATTGTCACCAATTAGCCTTTAGATCTATAACTTTAGTCTCCTGAGTGGATCTACCCACTAGAAGGGAATGCCCTGTGCAAATGACCAGTACCAGTAATCCTGCCTGATATATCATCCATTATAAATTAATAAACTGGCATTCTGGTTTATAAATCCTTCTCTAGTGAGTTTAGTCAGCATGAATTGATTTCTCAGAGCTTTGTCACCACTGGGCGAACTAATAAAATCAAGATTCAGACCCTGCAAAGCTAAGGACCAGACCTGGGATCACAATGTAGACATGCTGTGAGCTCAGCCTAACAAGCTAGACAGCTTTCTTCTCTCACTCCCTTCTTTCTCTTCCACCATTTATATCCTCAATGAAAATTGAGAATTCCTGTAGTGTGAAATTAATTTATGTTTCAATCCAACAATTCAACTCAATATGCTTCTGGTGACAGAATACTTGAGATTTTTCCTTAAATCCATCATAATAACATAATCTAAGTCTATAATTGCAGTCACCTGGAGAATATACTGTACAAAAAAACCTTTTGGCTTCATAATGCTGAGTCTGACTACATCTCAATTCAGCATTCAATTAATAAGATATAAGGAAGTTTCTAATAATTTCAAATACTGAATTACCAGTCATATTGGTCACATTGCCTCCCCTGTAGAAGCATTAGTTTTCATTTTCCTAAAATATATACAAAGAAACAGGGGTACTTTATATCCAACAATTATACTAATGCAATGTGTATCTACATACATGTCAATTACATAATTTTGAAGTAACATAATCTCATCATATAAAATTTCATTAGCAAATAACAAAAGGAGTATGATGATGAAACTTACAGGATGAGCCAGATTTGGACGCAGATCTGAAAGTGAAACGATGTTCTGTGCTGAAAAGGAGTTCGCCATTCTTTTATCTATAATTTTAGAAAACATCATTTGGATATGTAAATTATATAACCTAAATACATCAAGAAAATTTATGTTTAAAAAGTATTTAGGAAAATTCTTTAATATTAATAATGTTATTTATATTATTGATTATATAACCCATTCTCTGGAAAAGGTTCATTCAACCACAAATATAATCAAGAAGAAAACAACGAAAAGACCCCTTTGTATTTTTATATAGCATAATTACATATTAAAATTTGATCTCTTGCTATCCAAAAACAATAATTTAGCAATTTGGGGGTGCCATGAAAATTTGGTTTCAGATAAGGGACAATTCAGTGGGCCATTTGTTAAGAAAAAATGTTTCATGAAACTTAAAGCAATATAAAAATGTTATAATTTAAATAACATAAAATCTTTTAAAAAAATACAACAAAACCACATTTATAGGACCCTCATTCTTTTGGATATACATAGAGATGGATAGTACACTAATACGTGGCCATTTAAAAAGAATTTATGTATCTAGATTGTAAACTCCATTAAAATAATTATGTCTTATCCATCTTTGTATCATCCATATGGTACCTTGCAATACTATGTATTCAGTAAATATTTTTTGAGAAGAATAAAATAAAGGGTGTTTTTGGTTACTCTTTATACTCATTATATTTTATACAGTCATTTTACTGTGGTTCAACTGTAGTGAAAATATTAGCTTTACCAAACTAACATGTGTGGTTACTTTTTCACTTTCTAAACCACAGATTTTTCAGGGAGGACCATTTATTTATCATCAAGTCTATATGAATAAGATCTCTGAGAACATTATCATTGTAGGCTTCTTTGCCAGAGAATTCCCTATGGCATGAGTACCATTTAAATGGTGACACAGTCTTCAGTATAGGCTTTCTGATGCTAGAGAAAAACGACTAGGTAGTAAGTATTTCTAAGTTTCTTGCCCTGTGTGAAATCTTTCTGGGAGCAAGGTCAGGCTTGGTCTGATAATGACTGCATTGTTTATTTTCACTCCGTGAAATCCCTAGCACCTTCCAAACCTATCATTTTATAAGGTCATAGAACTGGAAGTAGATTTGTGCATCTGTTGCTGGATTTTCTGGAGTAGAAACATTAGATGCATATTCTATATTCCTTTTTAAAAAAATCTACCACTCACCATCAGTCTTGTGGGGCTTAGTAGTTTACCTTTTCTTGAGGTGAGGGGTGAGGCAGTCAGGGTTAAGTGACTTGCCTAAGGTCACATAGCTAGTAAGCCTCAAGTGTCTTTTTTTTGTTGTTGTTGTTGTTTTTTGTTTAGTTAAGTGACTTTCCCGGGGTCACACAGCTAGTAAGTGGTCAAGTGTTTGGTCTGAGGCCACATTTGAACTCAGGTCCTCCTGACTTCACTGCCGGTGCTCTATCCACTGCACCACCTAGCTGTCCCAGTAATTTACCTTCTTGAACGTGGGGGTTAGAACTCACAAAGTCCCTTCCAGGTTTATGATTTTATGATTCAGTGAACATAAAGTATATACTTATATGCTAAAGTGTATAATAGCCACAAAAAATATATAATGGTTTGTAACTTTACTTGTAGACATTCTAGAAATAGAGAAAAAGGTTAATCAAAGAATACTGACTCAGTTCTATGCTATAGTGTAATAACTATGAAATATTTTAAATGTTTTTAAAGTAAATTTTATTTACAATTTGAGATTAACATAAGATTGATGGCATCAATTACTTAACTAAATAATATTTAAGCAGACAACTAATTTCACTTTTGTGTTTTTATTATTTGAACAATTTGCATCTTCTATTTCTTAGCATGGATAGTTCCCAAAGAACTCAGTGGACATACTAGTTAGTCTTTTCCCCTTCATTTTTTAATGAAGCACCAGGCCAAAATCCTGTGGTGGAACTCTCTTTCACAGGACTCTCCATAACTGAAGGAAAGCAATGTGATGGAGAAGAAATGAGTGCTGGGTTTGAAGCCAGAGACCCTTGGTACAAATCCCAGCTCTGGCACTTAGTTTGTAAAGCAATCAGAAATTTCCAAGATTCGTGTTCAAATATGTCTTCGTAAAATTTACCTTTGATGCTTGTCTCATAAAATCACAGAATCTTAGAATTAGAAGGAACCTCGGAGACCATTTGATCCAACCTGTAACTGAACAAGAATTCCCTCTACAACAACCAATAACTGGTCATCTAGCTTTTGTTTAAATTGGGGGGAGCCCACTACCTCTTGAAATAGCCTCTACTACTTTTGGATAGCTCTACTTGTTTTTTTTTAATTAATTAATTTATTTTTAGTTTTCAACATTCACTTCCATAAGATTTTGAGTTTTAAATTTTCTCTCCTTCCCTCTCCTCCTCCCTCTACAAGATGACATGTAATCTGATATAGGCTCTACTTATACTTTCATGTTAAGCATATCTTCACATTAGTCATGATGTAAAGAAGAATTAGAACTAATGGGAGAAACCAAGAGAAAGAAGAAACAAAACAAAAAAACAAAAGAAAAGGAGAGCAAGTAGTATGCTTCCATCTGCATTCAGATTCAATAATTCTTTCTCTGGATATGGATATCATTTTCCATCGTGAGTCTTTTGGAGTTGTCTTAGATCCTTGCATTTCTGGGAAGAGCTAAGTTGGATAGCTCTAATAGTTAGGATGTTTTTCCTGATTGCAAGCCTAAATTTGCCTTTTTGCACCTCCCACTCATTACTTCTGGTTCTGCCTTCTGGGTCAAGCAGAAAAAGTGTAATCCTTCTTTTACAAAATAGCCCTTTAAAAACTTGAAGACAGCTATCATTTTCCCCAAATAGTTTCTTCTCCAGGATAAACATCCTGACTTCTTTCAGCCAATCCTCTTATTACATGAGAGGCACTTCACCATGCTGGCTTCCTTTCTCTGGATCAGAGGTTCTTAGCCGTTTGTGTCAAACATCTGGTGAAGTCTAAGAATATCTTATAATGTTTTTGAAAGCATAAAATAAAATACATGAGATTACAAAGGAAGCCAATTATATTGACAACTACCAAAATACCCCTTTTCAAAAGTTTATCATCCCTAGGTTAAGAACCTTTGTTCTAGTTGTCCTTCAGCTTATCAATGTACTTTCTAAAATGTGACTCCCACAACTAACTACTCCAGATTTGGTTTCACCAGGGTAGAGTACAGTGGTACTATCACCTCCCTAGTCCTGGACATCTTTTAAAATGCAGCCTAAGATCATATTAACTTTTTTTTTTTTAAGCTGCCAGACCACACTATTGACTCATAGTGAATTTACGATCCACGAAAAAACCCAACAAAAACCCTGGATCTTTTTCAGAGAAACCATAATCTAGTCATAGCTTCCCTATCTTGTAGTTGTAAAGCTGAATTTTGTAAGATGTAGATTTATGCTTATTCTATTAAGTTTCATCTTTTTAGGAAGTAGTGTATGACAGTGGAAAGATCATCTGTTCTGGAGTAAAAAACCCTGAGTCCAAACCTCATCCCAGAGTCTTACAAAGGAAACTAATCATATTAAAAATTTTTTTTCTATTAAACATCAAGGATCTCCTGAAATCTGGACCCCAAGAGAGAATGGAAGAATCTTGGGATCATAAATCAAAATGAGGAAACTCAGAGCCAGAAGTTTAAATGATTTGACTAAGGCCACACAGCTAACCCTAATTATTTGAACCCAGGTCCTCTTACTCCCAGACCTGTTGCAGTATACTTCTCACAATAGCATGTAAGTCAATAGGGACCAGCCTAGTAGTCCTCCTTTATTAGGACCCCTCCTTATCAGCAGTCTTACTCACAGCTTGGGGAAGGGTAAAGGTGGGAGACACATAGGCCTGTAGTCTCAAACTTCTGGGAGACTTCCTTTATCTTGTCATTTAACTGAGCCCGAGACCCCAAGAGAGGAGTGGCCTCTGAGCCCACACTGGCCATCAGCTGCTGGAGAGGATTTCTAACCCAGGTCCCCAGACTTCGAAACTCCTGCTCTTTTCACACCCCGAGGCCCCAGAACTCTGCTCCCCCTCCCCCATCCCTCCCTGCTCGTGCCTCCTTTTCTTCTCTTTAAACTTAGCATGCTTCAGTCCGTGTGTTGTGGTCAATACCAAGGGTCTCGGCCCAAATCTTATTTATCTTTGTCTCTCAGGGAAGAGCTAGCACAGCGCACTGCACGCAGTAGGCATTTAACAAATGAATGGGTGAACGGAGTCCCATAGCTTCCTACAAAATTTTCCAGGGTCCATGGAGTCATATTTATTGATAAATTTAAATGAATAGAGTCCTGCTGTTAAACACCCCGTCGTGTCATCGTCAGTCACTGAGGGCAAAGACAAGGCTACCCGCCCAGGGCCTGCTCCTCTCTCCCTTCCGACTGAAAAAGGCCTTCTCTAAGGAGGGTGGCCCTAAGCTGAGGACCCCGCCCTCGCTCGTCCCCTCCCCAGTAACTTCGCCTCCTTCGAGGTAAGTTCGCACCCACCCCTGCCAGCTTGGGCCTCCTGTTCCGGGCCGGGCAGATGGGGCAGGGGGAGCTAGTGTGGAGAAAAGGCAGCAGTGGCAGTGGCGGCGGCACTGGCAGTGGCGGCAGCGGCGGCGGCGGCAGCAGCAATTGCTTCCCGCCTTCTCCGAGGCTCGTGCCCAGCATACGCCCCGCGTGCCACTTCCCGCGTCCTGAGCCTCGCGAGACTTTGAGCCCTCTTCCTCCCCCACCCCCACAACCTGCGCGCCTGTGCGCATGTGTGTTGGCGCTTTCCGCGCCTCGCTACGTACCTAAATTGAGGTCTTCAGGGGTTTGGTGGGAACCACTCTTAGTCACCTCATTTCTGCTCTCCAGTTGTTTGAGAGGTCGGGCTGGGTAGCACTGAATCTTTTGGCCACCATTTATTTCTGTGAGGAGGAAGCCCCAAGGAATCAGGGCAGATGGGGGCGGGAGGGGAGGGAGAGTCGTGACCAAAGTCTCCACCGTCCGCCCCTGATTCACCTCAGGGAAATAAAACCTCAGCGAAGTTCAGGGAAGGGTTCCCCTCCCCCCACAAAGTGCGCCTCAAGAAGGGAATCAGAGGCAGCAGGAGGGGAGGGAGGGGAGAGAATGGGAATGCCAGCTCACTGAATTCCTGGCTGGGGTGACCTCAGACCTTGAGCAGCAACTTGAGAGAATGTGGAAAGATTTTAGATTGAATTCTTGAGTTAGTCAAAACTTTCAAGTGGAAGCTACTTTTTAAAAAATAAAAAAAGAAGGAAAAGAATAAACGAACCTAGAAGGGCAGTAGCACACTCAGTGGCTGCAGGGGCAGATCTGAACCATTTCACAGGTTTTAGGCCCAGGAAGTATGTCAATGTTGTACCACAAAGAATTTTCTACTAGGCATTGGGTTTGAATAAATCGTTATCTGTAAGATTCATAAGACCTTTTGTGGTGATGCAGTGAATAGAAGGTTGGATTTGAAATCAGGAACAGCAGAGTTCAAAGGCTGTCTCAGACACAAGCTGGGTGACCCTCACTCAGCCTTAGTTTTCTCATCGATAAAAATAGGATTATAATAAAGCCGACCTCATAGGGTTGTTGTGGAGATCAAAAGGATAACATGTAAAGTGCTTTTTGCAAACCTTAAAGTGCTGTATAAATACTAGCTATTGCGTTTAATCAACACAAATATTGGTGAATTCGCTATTATAAAGTCTATGGTATTCACTGCTATTAAGAGAGGGTCTCTGTTCTATGGTGCTCTCAAATGTAGAAGTTGGTTGTGATCATTTAGGTCACTCCCCTTCTAGCTATATGGAAACAATGGAAATTAGGTATTTATAGTGGAAGTAAATTCAAGATATTTAACTACTGTGTGCTTCAGTAGGGGCTTCTTTTAGCTTGCTTTTCAATTTAATTCATCAATAAGCATTTATTGATGTGCTATGACTATCTTCTAGGTCCTGGAAATACTATCAAAACAACCCCAAAACAGTTCTTGCTATCAAAGAGTTTACCTTCTATCAACCAGAAATTATCTGTGCATATTTTAATGTATTTAATATCTGACTTTAAATCATGTAAAATGGAAAAAAAAATTGTCATTCAATGTCTTTAATGATACCAATTGACAATATTTTGGCTACATTATATTTACTATATTAAAATATATTTTAATACTATATTAATAATCAGGGGGCAGAGAACTTATGTTCTTTAACGAGTCAGATCTACTACATATGTCACCAACTGAATACATGAGGGCACCTAGGTGGCACAGTGGATAGTGTGCCAGGCTTGTAGTCAGGAAGACTTATCTTCCTGAATTCAAATATTCCTCAGATAGTAGGTGTGCGACCTTGGGCAAGTCACTTAACCCTGTTTGCCTCAGTTCCTCATCTGTAAAATGAGCTAGAGAAGGAAATGGCAAACCATTGCACTATCTTTGTCAATAAAACCCCAAATGATGTCATAAAGAATTGGACACAGCTGAAATTGAATACATATGAAACTAGTTTAAAGTTATTGACAATACCTTTAAAAAATCAGCCCTGATATTATAAAACCAGACTTCGATACAGTATCGCAAAAGATTTGCCAGGGACAAGTTTTGTCTAATAATATTATCAGAATATAGGCTTTAAAATAGCAGTTTTTAATTTTGTACAATGGGATCAATTAAGTTTATTGTTAAAAATGGCATTAAAATTTTTCTCTTAATTTATATTTAAATTCATGGGAAGCATATTTTAAGAAGGAATAACAGTTAAATATTTATTTTATTATTTTTTTCATATTCATTGCAGTAAATTAATTTTCGCTGAAAACTGCTTCTGAAATTAAACAGGCATAATCAGTCTTACCAGCTCACAACAGGCTTTTTACAAAAATCATTATGCTTCAATGCACATTATTTGATTCCTTAGAATAGCTTAAAAGAGTAAAATTGTTTTATTATAATAATGAAGTAGGACCCCTTGATGTGTAAAGAACTCATTTCTTTTTTTTTGTAACAATACTATGAAATTGTTTTTTTTTCTTAACAGTAGAATTGACTTGCAATATAGTTTGCTCGTACATGAACAGAAATAAGGAGGAGAAATATCTATCTCTTTCGACTTGATAAAGAAGTTAAGGGTGACTGAACAAAGGTCAGGGTTGAAATAGCTTCCATGTATGGCTAAAGAAATGGTATCAGGCTATATCTGTCACTTCTCTGAAACATGCCAGCTGCCAGATAATCAACACAAGAGCATGTGCATCTCCAATCATAAAGGCAATATGGAAAAATCTATGGAAATACACTGTGCATGTACTGATAATAATGGATATATATAAAACTTGAGGCAATTATTTATAATGAATTATGACAACCTTTTCTATGTTAACAATTATAAACATCTTTTTTCTAAAAGTTAATTCTACAGTTATATCTGTTCCCTTCTGGATCTCAAATGTCAAGATATTTTAGATTAATTCCTACTACATAACTCCAGCTCCTGACAATGTAAGTGTATTAAGTACTATATCATTTGATAAAAACAATAAAAATACAAATGAGTTGTAGATAATGTTTATGCAAAAGTTCCTATTAAGAAAAAACAATATAACTAAAGTGTAAGTGGTAGTGGTAACTTTCTGAGTGGAGTGTGAGGACCCAAGATGGGAAGCTAAAACATCTGTATGTGGAGCACTATTCAAGGGAATAAGGTGAAACAATTTAGGAAAAAGAAACAGCTAAAAGAAGAAAGAGGCTACTTTAGAGGAAGTCAGAAAATATGAGAAAGTTTAGAACAGAAGAAAATAAATGGCTTAAAACATAACTAGGAAAGGCTGAAAAAAGGAACAGCTTTAGGTGCCAACCAGGAGCATGTGTACTATGAAAAGAATGAGTTTTTGGGACAAAATCTAGGGAAACTGAAGAGTCAGGGTATGGGTAACTACAAGGAAAATATGTTCAACATAGAGCAGAGGGATGGTTCCGCCACCTAGACAGCGAAGGCTTTGCTTCCTTAGTGACCAAGGAAACAGGAAAATAATTAGCATTGGACTGGGAATAGAAGTGTGACGTAGGGCCAGCTAAGTGGCACGATGGATAGAGCTCTGGGCCTGGCTGCAGGAAGATCTGAGTTCAAATCAAATTAGACAATAGCTGTGTGACTTTGGGCAAGTCACTTAACCTTTATTTGACTTAGTTTTGTCCATTGCAAAATGGGCACTTACCTCCTAGGGTTGCTATGAGGATCAAACGAGGTAATATTTATAAAATGCTTACCACAGTGCCTAGCACATAGTAGGTGCTTGATAAATGCTTGTTTCCTTCCATCCTAGATAGTGCAGACAACAGAAGCTTTTTGTGTTTTAACCTATGACAAGCTAAGGTGTATAATGAGACCATACTTGAAATTTCTTACTTGTGTACAGTTGTACTGAAATAAAGTAATTTTTATGTTAAAGATATCTGACTATACGCATATTATACTAAAAAAGATACTGTGGGGGAGTGGTACTTTAGAAGTAAGAGGAAAAGTTATGAATCCAAGGGCATAATGTTTGGAGGGACCCTTTCTTTTTATTTTCTTGAATGGTGGCAGTAAAACTGGGCAGGAAGATCCATCATTTAGAGACTGTCCTGGTTAGAATTAATCATAACCTCTGTTAAAGATGTAGAGGGTATCGTCTGGATGCCCTCATTTCCCTCTCCTGTTTGGAGAAATCAATATTGTCACCATTGGTTAGACTAATTCACAGCTTCACCAAAAACATATTAGTGTACTTGTCTTTCCACAATCCCTCCAACATTGACTGTTCCCATTTTTTGTCTGCCAATTTGTAGGGTGTGAAATAAAACCTCAGAGTTGTTTTAATTTATCTTACTATTAGCAATTTGGAGGATATTTTCAAATATATCTCTATTGGCTTATCTCTTTGTTAACTCTCAAAGTATTCAAAGGTAATCTAACAGGCATATTCTGAATCATAATTGGAAATCACCAAAAAGTGAAAAATTCTCTCCTTGACTCTGATTTCTTGTACCCCTAAATTCATAAGACCAGAAACCCACTGTTAATGATCATGGAATTCATTATCAATATCAAATAGCATAGAAAAATGTAAATAGACATTTATAAAAATGCATAGCCAGGCTATCAGCCCTGTACTAATCACTCTCTCTTCCTTTCCCTATCTTTTTGGTAAACCAGTTCAGCTCTACATTGTCCTCTTCTTTTGACTCTCTTTCCTTATTATCATATCACCTCTTATGTGTTGGTGAGCCTCAGCCTTGAATAACTCCCAACATCCTTTGCCTTTGCTCCTACACACAAGCTGCTGAATGAACATAGAGAAAATAATGCAACTGTTCTGACTGGATCCACTATGAATTTACGTTACATAACCACAATTGAGCCCTCATTGCTAACTAGGAACTCCTCCTACACCTTCCTTATCAACTCACTATTCCACTCACCACAGCAACTCTTTCAAACCTTTTCAACCTTCAAACTTCCTATGGCTCCTCCTCCCCCACTCACTCAGTTGAGAAACTTGCCTCATATTTCAATGAAAAAAACTGAGGACATTCATTGATTACTCCCTCTTCTCCCCTTCTCCTCATCTTATATCACTCAGATGCCTTCTGTCACTATTGCCTCCTTCACTCTAGTCTCATAGGATAACCTAACTCCTTGCTAAGGTAAGCCCATCTACCTGCACATTCCATCCTATCTCCTTCAGCTGATTGTCCCTTCTATCATCTCCACTCTATCACTTATCTTCAATATTTCTGTGTACTGGCTCCTTCCCTACTGTTTACAAACATTCTCATGTTTTCCCCAACCTCAGAAAACCCTCCCTTGATCCTTCCATTTCTGCTTTCAGCCAGTATTTCTTTTGCCATTTGTGACTGAACTCTTTTCTACAATAGGTATTTCCACTTCCTTTTCTCTCATCCTTCTTAATTCTCTGTAGTCTGGTTTCTGAACTCATTATTCAACTGAAACTGCTTTTTTCCAAAGTTACCAATAATCTCTCCATTGCCAAATCCAATGGCCTATTCTCAGCCCTCATCTTTATTGACCTTTCTACAGTCTTTGACACTGTTGATCACCCTCTTCTTAGTACTCTTTTCTCTCTAGTTTTTTGAATCAACTCTGTTTCCTGGTTCTCCTACTTGACTGCTCCATCTCAGTCTTCTTTGCTGGATCTCCATCCAGAACATGCCCACTAACCATGGATATCACACAGAGCTCTGTCCTGGGCCTTATTCTTTTCTCCCTTTATACTGCTTCCTTTGGTGATCAAGGCCACTCCCATAGATTTAATTGTCATCCATATGCTAATGATTCTCAGATCTACTTATCTAGTCCTAACTTATCTCATCTCCTAACTTCCAGACTTGTATCTCCAGCTGCCTTTCAGACATCTCAAATTGTATGTTCAGTAAATATTCTAAACTCAACATATCCAAAATGGAACTCATTATTTTTCCTCTTAAATTTTCCCCATTTCTAAAATACCCTATTACTGTC
Source organism: Vombatus ursinus (assembly GCF_900497805.2). Classification (NCBI taxonomy): domain Eukaryota; kingdom Metazoa; phylum Chordata; class Mammalia; order Diprotodontia; family Vombatidae; genus Vombatus; species Vombatus ursinus. Next base: position 34,253,218 of record NW_020954548.1, on the reverse strand, counting down.
AAAGCCACCACTACCCTCTCAGTAACCCAGGCTTGCAACCTAGGTATCATCCTCAACTCCTCACTCTCTCTCATTCCCCCTACCCCATATCCAGTCTGTTGTCAAAGCCTGTTGATTTGCAACATCCCTCAAATACACCTCCATTTCTCCTCTGATACTGTTACCACTCTGGTGAAGGCCCTCATCACCCCACTCCTGGACTACAGCGATAGCTGGCTGGTTAGTTGGCCTGCCACAAGTCTCCCACCTCTCCAATCCATCATCTATTAAGCTACCAAAGTGATTTTTCTAAAGCACAGGCTCCTGACCCTGTCACACACACACACTATCCTCCCACCCTCCCTCTCGCCTCAATAAATTCTTTTCTTGTTCAGTCACTCAGTCTTGTTCAACTCTTTCGGACACCCCAGACTATAGCACGCCAGGCCCTTCTATACTCCAGGTCCTAGAATACTATGGTTCATGAGGTCACAAAGAGTCATGGTTCCCTATTACCTCCAGGATCAAATGCAAAATCCTCTGGTGTTCAAGGCCCTTCCTTCATAATCCCCCCCCTTCGCCTTTTCAACTTATACCCCCCTTCACCTCCACTCTACATACTCTTATAGATCTGGTGACACTGGCCTCCTTGCTGTTCTTTGAACAAGGCACTTCATCTCTCGGCTCTGCACATTTTCTCTGACTGTCCCTCATGCCTGAAATGCTCTCTCTCATCTCATCTCCTGGCTTCCCTGGCTTCCTTCAATTCCAAGCTAAAATGCCACCTTTTACAGAAAGCCTTTTTTGACTCCCTTAATTGTAGTGTTTTCCCTCTGTTGATTATTTCCTATTTAGCCTATATAAAGCTTGTTTGTATATATTTATTTGCATATTGTCTCTCCCATTAAATGGTGTGCTCCTTGAAAGCATAGACTGGCTTTTGCCTAATGCTTAGCATAGGGCCTATAATAGAGTAGGTATTTAATAAATGCTTATTTAAGGGCAGCTTGGTAGTACACTGGATAGAGCACTGGTCCTAGAGTCAGGAGGGCCTGAATTCAAATCTGATCTTACACACTTACTAGCTGTGTGACCCTGGGCCAGTCACTTAACCCCAATTGCCTCAAAAACAAAAAAAATACTTATTGACTGGCTAACTAGCTATTATTTTTTGATTATTTAACAAAAGGAAAACACAAATCTGTATGAAGAAACAAACTTTTTCCTGGAATGGCAATTAAGTAGAAATTTATCTTATACCTCTTTGCAAAACAGATAAGTAACATTCTTTATCTATTTTCAACTATACAAAGGATTTTTACAAATGATGGCATTCAAATGGACAAGTTGTATGACAAACCTTTATAAAAGCAAATATATTAGTGTGTCTTTGGGTTGTAATTGAAGCTACTATCCTCTCTGTTTTTCATGTTCTCTATCTCATGTGAGAAAATTCATTGTTCTTGAACACTGAACTGTGTCTGCCATGCTAGGTAAAGACTCTGATTTTGTCAAAACTATGAATCATCTTTGCAACTTGTAATCATTTACTAATTTGCATCTGGAACATCAAGCTCTGCTTATGCAACTATCTTCTCACTTGTCAAATCCAGGTGCTAAGCCACATCAAAAGAGCAAAATGGCAGGTCAATGAACTTTAAAATATTTTTATTATAAACTTAATAACCATCAATAAAGATAAAACCAAATAAACATATAAAACAAGGAGCAAAATTTTATATAAAACCTTTGGTATTTAACAAGGTAGAACCAAACAAATTAACAGACAGAAAAGAAACAAGAAATGTGTGTTACCTGTATCTAGTTCAAGCCAGCCTGAGATTCTACTACCTTTGACCTTGGTTTTTGTTTTTTTTGTTTTTTTTATTTTTTTAGTTGTTAATGTGTATACATTTCTGGTTCTTCTGATTTCACTTTCCATTACTTAATATAGTTCTAAGCATATTTATTTGTGTAACTGGGGAGCATAGAATATGCTCAGAGCTTCCCTGCCTGCATGCATTTGGTCATGTCTTTTTAGCTTAGCACTTGAGCGCTTTGGGGATGATGAAGCTTCTAGCTGCTTTTGGCTGGCTCTATATGATGCAGGGCTGGAGGGCCTAAGTACTTAGGGGATGACAAAACAATCCCCTTATTGGCCCTTAAGCCAATGATTAAGTAGGCAATAAGGGGATTGTCTTGACTTGGATGTTTCTTTGCAAAAGCCATGAGTATTAGGTCTTCTCACTATTCCTCCAATATGCTTGCCTCTTGCTCTCCCTCTCTTTCTTTCTCTCTCTCTCTCCCTTTCTCCCTCCCTCCCTTCTGTGAGATGTTGCCTGTTCTTCCCTTCTTCCTCTCCTTCCACCTTTTGGAAGGGTTATACACTTTATCAATAAAAATTCACATGTATATAGTGTTTTGAGGTTTGCGAAGCCCTTTCCTCACAACGACCCTGTAAAGTAGGTAGTACAAATTTTATTATCCCTGTTTTATAGTTGAGCAAATGAAGGCTCTGAGAAATTGTGATTGGCCCATGATCACAAAGCTAGAAAGTAAGTATCTGAGGTAGGATTTGAACTCGGGTCTCCAGAGTTGAAGTCTAGAGATCTACCACTCAGGTTTTATTGACTAGGGCTTTATATGTTATTCAGTTCCTCTGTCTTATATTAATAACTATATAAGCTTCTTTAATTTGGACTTTCCGTTTATAAAAGATAAGAGCCTCACTTTGGGATTATTCTATTCAGAGCTCCTTTTCCTTTTCTGTTCCCTCTTCCTTTTTTTTCTCCCTTTGTTTTTCTAAAATATTCTTCTGAAAAGTTTGTGGTTTAGCTAATACAGTACTCAGAAGGGTCTCACATTGCTAGTAATTGGTTTATCTTGATCAGAGAAGTGTGAATTGTTTTAAGCACTTATATTTTTTGGCTGAGAGGCTTGGCTGTTAGACTTCCTTGAAATGAATGCCTTTTTCTGCAGACTTTTCAGACTCCTTTTCAACTGTATATCTCTGGCCTTGAAACTTTTGCTGGCTAGATAATTCTGGATTCATGACCTATGTTTCTTACTTTTGCATGTTATATTCCAAATCGTCTGATCATCCTTTGTCCTCCTTGGGGACCATCTAATGTGACCCTGATTAATTTCCTTGGTAAGAGATTTCTATTTCTTGGCATCTTAAAATATATTTTCATTATATTACAGTTGTAATTTAATTATAATGTATCTAGAAATTTTGAATCTGGCATACTTTCTATTTCATAGATTATAGATTAGAGCTAGAAGTAATCGTAGAGGCTATCTAGTCCAATCCCCTAATCTTATAGATGAGGAAACTCGAGTCCAAAGAGGTGAAATGATTTGTCCAAGGCAACATAGAGTAAGTGGAAGAGCTGATATTCAAACGCTGGTCCTCTTAACTTCAAATCCAGCATACTTATCTGTATATCATGCTGCATCCCTCTATGGCTATTTGTTTTTGCTAATTTGGGGAAGCTTTCTCTAACGGTTTCCTGGGATATCATGTTTAGATGCTTCTATTTTTCAATTTTTCTGGATATCAGCAATTGTGGTGGTTTTGAATTGTGATCTTCTAGGATCATTTGATTCTAAATGTTTTCCTATTCCTTGGACAATTCAGTGATTTTCTGTGACTATTTCCTCCAGTTAATCTGCAGTGGTTATAATTCTGTATTCTATTGTATGAAGTCTATAGTTAATTAAGTCTATTGTTTTCTATTATCATAATTACATTGGTCATTTTCTTCATTATTTCTTTCTGATCTTTTAAAGTATCTTTTCATTCTGGTTTGAATTTATCCCATTTCTCACTTTCTTCAGTCCTCTTTTTTGTTTTGTTTTGTAATTTTTCTTACTAGTGCTAATTTTTGTTTAATTGCTTTGAGTGTATTATTTGTTCATTTGATGAGACGTCTTCTTTTTTCATCTCTGTAGCTTCTGGTACTTTAGCGATTCACTTACCCCATGGCATTTTATTTTATTTATTTTACTCATATTCTTTGTTGGTTGTTATAACTTTCTTGTATGGTTGTCTAGTTGTTTTTCTTCTCTTTAATGTTTCTATTTATTGGTTTTTTAGGGGGTAAGGAACCTTACTCTCTTCCTCCATCTCATTCTACCATATTGACTAGAAAAGCAAGGACAATAAACTTTTAACAGTTTACATTTATAAGTAAGATTTTAGTATGTCACCAGTCCAGAAACCATTTGTGAAGTAAAGAGAAGGTTTCATGTATTATTATTATTATGTATCAATATGCATATTGTGGGCAGCCACTAAATAGATGTGTACCCTTTCCATTGTACTTGAAACTTAACAATTATTCAATGTAAAAAAAAAACCCAACAACTGAAAATACACCAACTTAGTGACCAGATATAAGAGAGTAATAGTTCTGAATCAAGTTTGACTAAATCAGGAAAACTTGCGAAAAGTGGATCATGAGGAGAAATTTGTAGTCCAATTCTTCAGTTCTAGCTTGTTAAATTTGGATTCTAGAGTAATTGAGGACAGGATGTCCTGAGTGCCCCAGTTCTTATTGCTGAGATGAGGAGAGGAAGAGGACAAGTCATTGATAAGAAGTATCAAGTCTTGGTTCTGACAGTACTTCTCAGCATGGTCTGTTGTTATAAACATAGCTCAGTGATGTGCCAAATGATATACCTATATCTCTACTGAAACACTATCTTGACATTCTCTTCTGGGCAAGTTGTTTCTACCACTCAGCCAGATCTACTCTGCTTGCTACAAACCTATAGTGGTGATTTCTGCCCTTTAGCAAAGATGACCAGTTTTTACTGGTACTAGTTTGAGGTTTATGGAGTTGGGGCCCAAGACTATAAAAAAGACTTCTAAGAGTTCTGTGAGGGTAAGAAATTCTTATCCTTGTAGTACATTCAGGGAGTGGTAGAGCTTATAGATATATGGCTAGACTGCCTAGAGGAGGTCTTCTTCACTAGAAATGAAGTTCTTATCAGAATGGCAGTCCAGCACATACTAACCCTCAATATCCTCAAGGCTTGGGGGCTTAGGAACTAACATCTCTAGGGTCAAGGCAGGTTCTTCTCCTGGTCTGATATACTTTAACTTTGTAAAACAGATCCTTTACTTTCCATAATCATTCTACCAACATAGATACTGTGGTAGGGCTGGTACTCCCTAGGAAGCTAGAGAAGCCTAAAGACAACATTAGTGTTAATCAAGTTGCAGCTGTGTGCCTCAGGCATGTCATTTAACTTCTCTCAGCTTCACTTCCCTCATCTGTAAAATGAGGAAGTTGGATTAACTGACCTTTAAAATCCCTTCTAGGTCTAAATCTATGATTTCATCATTCTAAGTTGTTGTTTTTTTTTTTAAATAACTAGAGGTTGATCTCAACATCCTTCATACAACAAGTAGTCTCTGGGGACCTTCTACCATAAGGTGGCATTTGTATTTCTCTAAAGTTAGAGTCACCATTAGCTATCAAGGAATATAGTGCCTTCTTCTAATTCTATTTGTATGGTCCATGTGCTTACAATGCTGATGTTGTATGGCAAACTGTTGCCATTGACCTTTGCTGAGTCTTATTTGTGATGATACTTTACATTTACATAGAATGGCTTTCACTCTCTTGAAATAAGTAGTAAGAATTTTTTTTCCTAATTCTTTTTACTGTTAGGCCTAAGGACATCCACACCAGTAGGATTCTCTTAATTTTTAGTCAGTTCCACAGAGCCTTCCTTTTTAGCAGGAGGAGTTGCCATTGCTCTGAGGACTATTGATTGCTATCTCCATCAAATTAACCCTGTGTGTCCTCTGAAACCATCAGTTTTTCCTCACTTTAATACCCATCTTCCTTTACCTATTTTGAGGGTTCTTTGAAGGAAAAAAGTTATATTCATTATTCTGGGTAGACATTTTCCTTATGGAGGTGATTTGAAGTTTGACCTTCTCTTGTCCTGGGTGAACCTTGCACCTCTTAGGGTCCCTGGCTCTGTGGATGCCAGGTCCATGGTCTGCTCTGTGGATGAATCCCCACCCTGTCTCTGTGAAATGAGGTGCCATCTTGAAGCCTCGTTGTTGATGGTCATAATTCTCTTTGACCGGCTGTTGTCTGCAGGTAGATCACTTGGAAGCACTCTTTGTTGACCCACTTTCTAGCCTACAGATAGAGGCCCAGCTTATCTTTGCTTTCTTGCAGGTTTCTTTTGTTCTTTCCTGTGTACTTTTTACTTTGTTTTTCCCCCTCTCCCCCCTCAAAAGGCTACAATTAAGCGTGGAGATATAGATAGATATAGATATAAGTATGTGTGTTTGTGTATATGTATGTATGTATGTATATGTATATGTGTAATACATATACATAGATATCTATAAACACACACATATACACTCATACACATATATGTAAGACCATACTATGTTTATTTCCACTTGTCATCTGTTTCTCTGAAGGTGGATAGCATCTTCTTTCATAAGTCCAACTCTTTCCATGTTTTTCTAAATCAACCAGCTCATCATTTCCTACACCACAGCAATATTCCAACCCAATCCCATTCTATCTGAGAGATTGTCTATGAAAGTTTTTTCTCCCAATTTTCTGCATTCCTTCTATTCTTGGCTGTATAGGTTTTATTTATACAAGAAAATTTTAATTTAAAATAATCAAAATTATCCATTTTACACTTCAACAGTGCTCTTACCTTATAATAAGGTTTAAGGTCTGATACTGCTATATCTGCTTCCTTTACATTTTTCCCCCCTGGTTTCTTTGAAGTTCCTGACCTTTTGTTCTTCTAAATGAACATTGTTTTTATTTTTTCTAACTCAGTAATTTGAGATGGCATTACATAAATAGATTAGTTAGGTAAAAGTGTATTTTTTAATATTGGCTTTAAATTATTTAGATCTAACTTTATTGTATAAAAATATATGATGTTTATATTCATATAGTTACTATGTCTCTTTTGGCAGGTATATTCTCAGGTATTTTATATTGTCTAGTTATTTTAAAACAATATTGAATAACGTGGCTGACACATAGTATAGTTTCCCTGTTTTTCTCTTTTGATTAAATCTATCTTACCTTTAACTTTGTCTGAAATCATGATTACTACCCCTGCTTTTAAAAAAAATAATAATAAATTCTACTCCTGACTTTTATTTTATGTTTGTGTGTATCTTTCATTTTGATAGCATTTCTTGGAAGCAATATATTGTTGAATTCAAATTTTTAATCTATCAGTTTCCATTTCATGGGTAAATTCATCCCATTCACATTCTAAGCCATAATTACTTGTGTATTTTTCTCCTTTCTATTTTTCCTTACTATCTTTCTCACCCTATTCTTGTCCCTCCTCACTCCTCTGCTTTACTCCTACCCGTTTTCTTGCCTTCTGATTGCTTAACCTACCCACCCTTCCAAGAATCCCTCCTTTATCCTCTTCCCCCACCATATCCCCTTGCCCTCTTATTTCTTTCTGAATATAGAAGACTTTTATACCCTTCTAGATATATAAGTTGTTCCCTTCTCTAACCCATTCCTGATGAGAGCAAGGTTTCAGTACTACCTGCCCTCCCCTAGTTTCTTCTGTATCAATTTTTCTTTTTTGCCTCATTTGCATGAGATAATTGCTTCTTTTTATCTCTCCCTAGTATTATTTTTTTTAAGAGTCACCCCATCATACTCAGCTCAGCCCAAGCCTTTCTTCAAACTACCCAAATAAAAATGACAGTCATGATAGAACTGATAATATTTTCATATATAAAAAGTAAACAATTTGACCTTATTGAGTCCCTTATAATTGGTCCTTAATTCAGAATTATAATCAACTTTTCTGAGTAAGTTATCTTTGTTAATCACCCCAGTTCTTTTGCTTTACCAAATATAGTATTCCTGGACCTATGGTACTTCAATGTAGTTGCTGCCAGGTCTTGTGCAGTCCTTACTATAGCTCTACAATATTTAAATTGTGTTTTTTTTTCTTATTGCTTCCAATATTTTCTCTTTCACCTGGGAGCTTTGAAACTTGGCTAAAATATTCCTTTTTTTCTCCTGGGATCTCTTTTGGGTAGTAATCAGTGAATTTTTTTTTTTATATTTCTGCTTTGCCTTCTTGTTCTAGAACTTCAAGGAAATTTTCCTTAATAATTTCTTGTAATATTATATCTAGATTCTTTTTTTAGTCATAATTTTCAGACAGTCCAACTATTCTTATATTGTTTCTCCTCAATCTGTTCTTCAGATCAGTTGTTTTTCTGATGAGATGTTTCATATTCTCTATTTTTTCATTCTTTTGATTTTGTTTTATTAATTCTTTGTGTCTTAGAACATCCTTAGCTTCCTTTTGCCCAGTTCTGGTTTTCAAGGAATTATTTTCTTCTTTAAGTTTTTGGTTCTCTATTTCAAGTTGGTTGACTTTTCAAAATTTTCTTGATTTTCTTGGATTACTCTTATTTTTTTTCCCTAATTTTTCCTTGATATCTCTTATTTGATTTTAAAGTACTTTTTAAGTTCTAAGAAATCTTTTTTGCTTGGGATCATTTGATGTTTCTCACTGAAAAAAAGTGGAGCTCCATTATCTTTTTCTGAATATGAACCCTGATATTCTCTATCCCCATAGTAGCTATCTATGATTGGGTTCTCCTTTGCTTGCTCATTTTTATTTTTTGTTTTATTTTATTTTTTGCAGTTATTAGTGTGATCAAGTTCTAGTCCCAAGGTATGGAGAGTAATGCTCCAAGCCTCAAATTCTTCTTACTATTATTTTCTGAGGTCTGCGAGTGGGGCTCAAGCTTGGGTTCTCCTCTCCATGGCTAGAGCCCCTGGTCATGCTGTCCTACATTTGCAGGATAAGCTCCCAAGATCTTAGTTCCTGTGGTCCCTGTGGGGGCTGCAAACTACAGCTGTCCTCACTTCCTTGGAACTGAAACCAAGGACCTGTTCTCCTGCAAGTGCCCATAACCACCAGGGTCCCTGCCCTGCTACTGCACTCACTAAGTATGTGCCAGCTCCTTCTCCTGCAGCCACCTCCTGGGACACATCTGATCAGCACAGCTGTGCTTGTCGTCCCTCAACAGTGGAAGGTCCTTCAGTCTTCTCCTCAGCTGTCAGACCCCACACTATCTGGGAGATGAAAATTTCTAAGGCCGAGGCTGCCTTCCTACCCCAGCTGCTCCCAGGGCTTGTTGTTTGTTGATTCCACAGTTGTTCTGGAGGTGTTTACACTTCACTCAGGCTGAACCTCTGTCCCTGGAGGTCAGGTCTTTCTTGAAGTCTTCTTAGGTTGTCTTAGGAGAACAACTGCTTTACCCTGACTTTTGTTTATTTCTGCTGCTCTACATTTCTTCTGAGGCAAAGTTCTGTCTTTTTCTGTGGAGGAAATTTGGAGGGCCAATAGTTTTCTGACCTACTCTACCATCTTCCCAGAATCCTCCCAAGAAATGAAAATTAAAACAACTCTGGGGTACCATGTCACACTCATCAGATTGCCTACATGGCAGAAAAGGTAAATGACAAATTCTGGAGGGGATATGGAAAAATAGGTACACTAATGCACTGTTAGTAGAGTTGTGAACTGGTCCAACTATTCTAGAGAACAATTTGGATGATGCCCAAAGGACTATAAAACTTGCATGCTCATTAACTCAGCAATACTGCTACTAGGTCTGTACCCCAAAGAGGTCGAAGAAAAAAAACCCGTATGTACAAAAATATTCATAGCAGCTCTTTTTTGTTGTGGCAAAAAATTAGAAATTGAGGGCATGTCCATCAGTCAGAGAATGGTTGAACAAGTTGCGGTATATGATTGTGATGTGCTGTAAGAAATGATGAGGTGGATAGTTTCAGAGAAACATGGTAAAACCTATATGAACTGATATAAAGTGAAGTAAGCAGAATCAGAACATTGTATACAGTAACAGAAATATTATAATGATAATCAGCTGTGAAAGACTTTGCTATTCTGATTAATATAATGATCCATGACAGTTCCAAAGTACTCATGATAAAAAATGCTATTCATCTCCAGAGAGAAAACTGATGAACAATGAGTCTATTTTTTTTCATTTTCTTTAATTTTCTCTCTCTCTCTCTCTCTCTCTCTCTCTCTCTCTCACAGCTAATATGGAAATAAGTTTTGTATTGGAGAGGGGAGAGAGGGAGGGAGAGAGAGAATTTGGAACTAAAAATAAGCATTTTTAAAAATAATTTTTAAAATGAGGGACAAAAAGTAAACTAAATTTGTTTTTCTATAACTTTCACACATTGCTCCTGGTTCTGCCCTCTGGGTCCAAAGAAAACAAGTTTCATCCCTTCATATAACTGCTCTTCAAATCCTTAAAGATTGCTAGCATTTCCCTTTTAAGTCTTCTCTTCTCCAGGCTAATATGTTCAGTTTCTTCAAACAATCCTTATTTGAAATGTACTTAAGGCCTTTCACCAGTGGTGTCAAACTCAAATAAAAAAAGGGCTGCTTAACCATACATAAGTATCCCTGTGGGCCACATATTGACTTTTTAAACCACATATTCACATTACCTCTATTATATTTATTTTGTTAAATATTTTCCAATTATAGTTTAATCTGATTCCTGCAATAAAGCCCACAATGTGTTTGACACCTCTGCCCTTCACTATCCTAGTGTGGTTCTTTGGACACTCTCCAGCTTATCAATGTCCTTTTAAAACTGGGGCTCTCAGAACTAAACACAATACTCCAAATGACGTCTGACAATGGCAGAGTACAGTGGGACTATCACTTCCCTGTTCCTGGAAATTATACCTCTTTTGCACCCCAAGATCATATTAGCTTTTTTAGTTGCCATATTACATTGCTGACTCATAGTGAGCTTGTAGTCTGCTAAAATCTTCAGATTCTTCAGAACAACTACTATTTATCCATGCCTTCCCAATTTTATACTTTTTCATTTCATTTTATTTTTATTCTGTACTTAATAATGCCAAATAAATGAACATTTTAATATATAGCATGCAAGAGAAGGAGAGGATTGTATATGAAACTGTGAATCTCTATTATGTAGAACTTGCTTTTCTTTTGAAGTATGTAATAAATTCATCATGTAGCTTTCAAAGCTGTCTTCCTTATCTTTTATTCCTTCTGTCTTTCTGTTCTCTTCTAATATTGGAAGGAGAGAAATCCTATCCCTAGTCCTGTCTCTCCTATCTGCCCACCCTATTGAAAATTTAAAAACACAAATTTTGTAACAAATATGACCTGTTGAACAAAGCAAATTCGAACATTGGCCATGCCAAAAATATATATCTAATTCAGCATATTGAGTCTATCACTTCTCTATCAGAAGGTACATCATCATGACTACTCTGGAATCATGTCATTGCATTGTTCTAGGTTCTTATGTTTTTCAAAGTGGTTTCCTTTTATAGTATTGTTATTGTATAAATCCTTTTCCTGGTTCTGCTCATTTCACTCTGAAGTTTATATAAGTCTACCTAGGTGTCTCTAAAACTGTCTTTCATCATTTCTTTATAGTGCAGTATTATTCAATTACATTCATAGGTTGTACCATAATTTATCCAGCCATTCCCTAGTTGATGCCCACCTCACCTACAATCTTATACTTATGAAGTTTATTTTTTGTACCCAAGTGAAGTTCTTTCATTTTTTTCCATATTAGATTTGGCCCAAAACTCTAATTTATCAAGATTCTTTTGGAGTCCCACTCTGTCAACCTCAGGGTGTTTTCTGTTCCTCCTAGCTTTCTATCACATGCAAATTTGATGAGCTTACCTTCTATGCCTTTATTTAAGTCACTCACAAAAATGTTAAATAGCACAGGGCCAAGCACACATCCCAAGGGTATTCTACTAAAGACATCCTGCCATGTTGACATTGAACCATTTACTCTTTGAGTCTGGCCATCCAACCAGTTCTGAATCCATCTCATTCTATTATTATCAAAAAGTAAAATGACCAGAACCAGAAGAACATTGTACAAGTAACAGTAATATTGCATGATGATCAACTGTGAATAGGACTTACCTACTCTCAGCAATACAATAATCTAAGGCAATTCTGAAGGACTCATGGTAAAAAATGCTATCTACCTACAGAGAAAGAACTGATAGAGTTTGAATACAGATCAAAGTACACTTTTTAAAACTTTATTTGTTTGTTTGTTTGTTGTTGGGTTTTGTTTTGTTTTGTTTTGGAATATATTTTCTTTCACAATATAACTAATATGAAATATGTTTTACATGACTGCACATGTATTATTCAGTCTTTTCAGTCATGTTTGACTCTTCATGACTCCATTTGGGGTTTTCTTGGCAAAGATGCTGGCATAGTTTGCCATTTCCTTCTTCCAGCTCATTTTCATTTATTTATTCTTTAATTTATTTTGCTAGGCAATGAGGTTAAGTGACTTGCCCAGGGTCACACAACTAGTAAGTGTCACATGTCTGAGGCTGGATTTGAACTCAAATCCTCCTGACTCCAGAGCCAGTGAGCTATCCACTGCACCACCTTGCTGCCCCTTCCAGCTCATTTTATGGATGAGGAAACAGAAAAAAAAAAGAGAGTTAAATGACTTGCCCAAGGTCACACTGTTAGTGTCTAAGGCCAGATTTGAACTCAGGAAGATGAGTCTTCCTGACTTCAGGCCCAATGCTCTATCTTCTGCACCACCTAGCTTCCCATGTATTTAACCTATATCAAACTGCTTACCTTCTCAATGAGTGGGGATGGGATGGAGGGGAGAGAATTTGGAACTCAAAATTTTTTTAAAAGAATACTTAAAAATTTTAAATGTAATTGGAAAAAATATTTAAAGTGAAAAAGAGATGCTATAAATATTTTTGTACATATAGGTCCTTTTCATTTTTCTCTGATCTCTTTGGGATACAGATCTAGTATTGCTGGGTCAAAAGGTAGGCACAGTTTTATAAACCTTTGGGCATAGTTCCAAATTATTCTCCAGAATGGTTGGACCAGTTCACCACTCCACTAGCAGTTCATTAGTGTGCGTATTTTTCCCACATCCCCTCCAGCATTTGTCATTTCTGATAGGTTTAAGATGGTACCACAGAGTCATTTTAATTTGCATTTCTCTAATCAATAGTGATTTAGAGCATTTTTCATGTGACTATACATATCTTTGATTTTTTTCATCTGAAAGTTCCCTGTTCATATCCTTTGATCATTTATCAATTGGGGAATAATTCATTTTTATAAATTTACCTTAGTTCTCTATTTATTTGAGAAATGAGGCTGTTATCAGAGAAACTTGGTGTAAAATTTTTTTTATGTTACTTTATTGTCTATGGTACCTTTTAGCAAAATGTAGTTTACCTGGATAATTTCTTTTAATTTGGTCTGATTTTGCTTTTGCTTTATCTGAGATAATGATTGCTACCCCTGACTTTTTTTTTTAACTTCAGCTGAAGTATATTAGATTCTGCTCCAGTCCTTTATTTTAACTCTGTGTATGTCCTTCTGTTTCAAGTGTGTAAAGCACATCGTTGGATTCTGGTTTCTAATCCATTCTGCTGTCTTCCTTTTTATGGGTTAGCTCATCACATTTCACATTCACAACCATGGTTACTGTGTATTTCCTTCCATCCTATTTTCTTCTGTTTATCCTTCTCTCTCTCTTTTTATCCTGTCCCTCCTCAGAAATCTGTTTTGCTTTTGACCACTGCCTCCTTTAACGCACTTTCTTTTTTATCATTCCACCCATTCCCATATCTCTTATCCCTTTCCTTTCCTATTTCCCTATTGGGTAAGGTGAATTTCTATATACAGCTGAGTGTGTGTGTGTGTGTGTTTGTGTGTGTGTGTGTGTGTGCATGTATGTGTATCCTTCCCCCTTTGAACCAATTCTGATAAGAGTGAGGTTCAAATATTGCCTGCTATCCTCTCCCCTCCCCCACTATGTTCCCCTCCATTGTAAGAGAAAATTTGCCATTCTACCTCTCCCTTCCCCTTCTCTCAGTGCATCCTTTTTTCTTGCCCCTTCATTTTTTTTTGATCATTCCAACATAATTGACTCACACCTATAGCCTCTGCTTATGTAAACTTTTTTTTAACTGCCCCTAATAATAATGAAGTTTTTAGGAGTTACATGTAACATCTTCCCATATAGGAATGTAAACAGATTACTTTTTCACGTTGACCTTTTTATGCTTTTTTTTTCTTAGGCAATCGGGGTTAAATGACTTGCCCAGGATCACACAGCTAGTAAGTATCAAGTGTTTGGTCTGAGGCCAGATTTGAACTCAGGTCCTCCTGACTTCAGAGCTGGTGCTCTATCCACTGCGCCACCTAGCTGCCCCCTTTTGTATGCTTTTCTTAAGTCTTGTGTTTGAATGTCAAATTTGCCTCTGGTCTTTTCATCAGGAATGCTTGAAAGTCCTCTATTTCATTAAATATCTATTTTTTTTCACTTGAAGGGTTATACTCAGTTTTACTGGGTAGGTTATTCTTGGTGGTAATCCTATTCCCTTTGCCTTCTGGAATGTCATAGTTCAAGCCCATCATTCCCTTAATGTGGAAGCTGCTAAATCTTGTGTGATCCTAACTGTGGCTCCACCATATTTGAATTGTTTCTTTCTAGCTGCTTAAAATATTTTCTTCTTGACCTAGGAGCCCTGGAATTTGGCTATAATATCCCTAAGAGTTTTCATTTTGGGATCTCTTTCAGGAGGTGATTGATGGATTCTTTCCATTTCTATTTTACTTTCTGGATCTAAGATGTCAGGGCAATTTTTCTTGATATTTTCCTAAAATATGATGTCTATGCTTTTTCTTTCATCATGGCTTTCTGGTAGTCCAATAGTTCTTAAATTATCTCTTCTCAATCTATTTTCCAGGTCAGTTGTTTTTCCAATGAGATATTTCACATTTTCTCCTATCTTTTTCATTCTTTTTACTTTGTTTTATTGTTTCTTGATGTCTCATGGAATCATTAGCTTCCCCTTGCCTAATTCTAATTTTTAGGGCATCATTTCCCTCAGTGAGCTTTTTTCTATTTGTCCAATTCTGTTTTTTAAGTTCTTTTCTTCAGTGAATTTTTGCACCTCTTTTACCATTAGGCCAACTCTGTTTTTTAAGGTGTTATTTTCTTCAATATTTTTTGTGCCTCTTTTACCAAGGTGTTAATTCTCTTTTTATAATTTTCTTGCATTACTCTCATTTCTTTTCTTTTCTTTTCTTTTGAGGCAATTGGGGTTAAGCAACTTGCCCAAGGTCATACAGCTAATAAGTGTCTGAGGTCAGATTTGAACTCAGGTCCTCCTGACTCCAAGGCTGGTGCTCTATCCACTGCACCACCTAGCTGCTCCTTCTCATTTCTTGTCCCAATTTTTTCTCTACCATTCTTATCTCTTTCTTTAACTCTTCTAAGAATTCTTGTTGGGCTTAGATCTAATTAGCATCTCTCTTTGAGGCTTTTCTGAAGCTGTTTTCACATTGTTATCTTCTTTTGAGTTTATGTCTTAGTCTTTCCTGACATGTAGTAGCTTTTTATGGTCAAATTATTTATTTGTTGTTTGCTCATTTTTCCAACCCATTTTTTGACCTTGAATTTATGTTAAAGTTGGGTTCTGCTCACCTGAGGATGGGAAGGCACTGTCTGAAATTTCGGACTTTTTTGTGCTGCTGTTTTCAGAGCTAGTTCTAGGTGTCTACAAGTTTTCCATGCTTCTAAGGTGGTGTGATTCTGGGAGAGGTGTGGTCATTGCTTTCCTGGATTGTGCTCTGGTCTTTACCAAGGAAGGGTCCCTAGTCCCCTGCAGCTGCACATACTAGTGTTCCTCTTTGCCCTGGAACTGTGACCTGGGCCCTTGCTTCCTTGTGACTGACAACCTCTCTGCCCTAGAATTGTGACCTAGAACTGCATATGGACAATAGAGTTGCCTATCAGCACCAGCCATACCCAGTATCAGCAAAGGGTCCTCTGTAATTTCTTTCTGACTAGCTGTCTAGCTCCCTCACCATCTCTGGGCTGAAAGCTTCCAAAACTGCTGCTGCTACCACAGCTGCAGCAGCTGTTGCCACAGCCACATGTGCAGGCTCTGGACAGACGTTTATCCCTGTGTCATAGACTTCTCTCGCTGACCTCTTAAGTTTTCTTAGGCCAGAAAAATGCCTTATCTCAACCTTTTGTTGGCTCTTCCACTTCAAAATTTAATTTGAGGTGTTATTTTCAAGTTTTTTGAGGGGAGTGTTAGTAGAGTTCAGCTGGGTGGCTGCCCCTCCTCTACCATCTATGACATTCTTTATCAACAGCTTTGCTAAAATCTTAGTAAACTCTATCTATAGGATTTCTTTCAGCTACTATTTTAGTAATCCTGTCCAAAAATATATATAAGGTTGGCCTGGCATGAACTGTGAAATCATGCTGGCTTTCTGCAGTTACCTCTTCCTTTTCTGTATGGTCACCAATCATCACTTTAATGCTCGCTTCTAGTGTTTTCCTAGAAGTCAAAGTCAAGCTTATAGGCCTATAGTTTAAAGACTATTCTCTTTCATTTTTTTTTGAAAATAAGGTTATTCACTCTTCTCCAATCTTGTGGTACATTTTCCATAATCTTTTAAGTATCATTAACAGCGGCTCAGCAATCTCATATTCCAATTCTTTGAGAAACCAGGGATGTAGTTCATCTGAGACAAATGATTTGAATTTGCCAAGGACAACTAAACGCTCTCTTACTCTCGTTACTTATCTTGGGAATCAATTCCCTGTTAGTTATTTTTGTTCTGTCATGTCTGTTGTAAAAGTTATTCTCCTTTGGAGAGAAAACAGAGTCAAAATAAGAATTAGGAAGGTCTGCTTTATTTCTTTTGTCATTTAAAATCATCCCATTCAACCCAAGCAAAGGCCCTATCTTTGATCTTCCTTTTTTTCCCCCAGTATAGTCTAAAAATAACTTTTTGTTGTCTTTCAGTTACTTCACCAGCCTCATTCTGAACTTTTGCATACCTGACTGACACTATTTTTGTAGGATTGTGTCACACTCACATTCATTTCTGGCTTTGTTTTTATCTTCTGCACATTTCTTTTAAAACCTAAGTTGTTTGATGAGTTCCTTGTGCATCCACATTTATCTCTTCAGATAAATCATATATTTTCTCTCCACTGGAATATTTTCCCTTTGTGTCTTCAGAATTTCATCCTTAAGCATCTCTCATCTCTGCAGGGATAACTTCCTTTGACATATTTTACTACATAGGATCCTACCTGCCTTTCCTTTCTAGTCTTTGAAATATGCTTACCAAAAGTCTAGGGTGCATGTTGCACAATACTCAGATTTCTTCTCCTCTTTCAAGCTCTCCTCTATCAAGGACACAGTGGTCACTCCCTTCTCATTTATCAAGTTTCCAGTATTTCTATTCCAACAAACAGCTCTACCTTGTTGGTGAGAATCAAATACAGAATAAAATTTCTTCCATTCGTCTTACCTTTTGACAGATGAAATTATTGCTAGAAATTATCAACTACTCAACTTTTGATAGAGGGAGAGCTCCAAGAAATATCTGCACAATTCAAGTTCCCTATTACTACCTTTTCATATCTGTGTGCCAGACATGATCTATTTCCCAAAATCCTCTTTCAGCACAAGTGGTGTCAATGACAAAATCACTTGTTTCTCCCTCTTTTAACCTTCACCCAAAACCACTCTGTCATGCTTTCCTCTTCTAGTTCCTGGATTTTTTCACACAAGTATAACTTCTTAATATACTCTGCTTCCCCACACCCTTATGTCTATCCACATGTGGGGCTGGGCAATCACACCTGAGCAACATCAACCCCTAGGTGCCCTGAGCAACACATGCAAGGTTTGCAAGGATTGGTATAAAAGCATCATGCAAAACCCTTTCCCAAAAGGGCTGTTTCCCAAGCATGCTCTTTTCAAAACCATATCCCCATGCTTTATTCCTCAAACCTGTTCTTTGTTCCTTTTGCCACCTAATTGGTGGGCTCATTGTTGAACCCACATGTTCTCCTCAGTAACTGGAATCCCATTTAAGTCCCTATGCCCGATACCTAATGCTCTCCTTCAGAATGTATGCTCATTATATGTCTAGCTACCTCATCTACTGCTGGTGGGACACTGAGGGTGCCAGAAGTTGTATGATCTCCAAACCTGTAAGTCTAATAAAGTTATTTCTTGCTCTGATCCCAAGCCGTGTCTGTGTCAGTTTTTCTGTACCCTCTCCAGCTCTTTGCCACCTGTCAGTTTATCTGTCCAGATCTGTAGTTCAGTCAGGGGTTTCATTCCCTTAAGTATTAGTGATACTTACGCCCCCTTGAATTAAAATCTCAAGTTCCTCTTGTTTGTAACCTCAACTCTAGGCATTGGTATATAGATACTTGAGGCCATGTGTTTTGCTATTGGCTCCTTTCTTGAATTTCCAGTCAGGGAAAAGTACACAAGTAGCAAGAGTGATAATGTCACTTATCCATTCACAAATCTTCAGTGGCTTCCTTTTGCTTAGAGAGTTAAGTGTCAACTCCCCAGTCTGGTCCACAAGACTTTTATGATACAGTACTATCTTAACATTACAATTTTATGTCTTACTACTCCCCCAGCTCTTACTTAAGCTTCAGCTAAAATGTACTAGTTATTATTCTCTGAAAAAGTTTAGAGCTTTTCTGCCTCTACACTTTTGTTTGTTCTGTTCCTTCAACCTGGAATGTTCACCCTGTTCAGTTCCACCTGCCAAATTCCTAACTGATCTTCAAGGTACCACCTCCTTTATGAAACTTTTTCTGACCTCCTAACGAGATGTGATCTCTCCCTAACCCGATCCATCATCAAAATGTTATTCTTCTCTTTGGTAACTTATTACATTCTTCTTTGCATTATGGTTATTTGTGTCCTTGTCTTCCCCCTGCCTCCATTACAGCATAAGCTCCAGGCCTCAATATCCTCATCTGTAAAAGGAGAGAGGGATGAACTTGATCTCTAAAGGTTTTTTCTGTTTCTAATTTGATGTTTCTAATTCTACAAATGAAAATAATGAATATCTTGATATTTTGATGGCTCTATAATCTCGTTGGCATAGGTACTCCCTCCAGTGGTGCAGATTACAACCTATTTACCCTTTTTATTCTGTGTAACTCATCCACATCCTATAAATCTTCCACAGGGTGTTCACTCAGCATACTGTAAACCTTCTTCTAGACCTCTTGACATCATGTGGAAACCAGTGGAGCATATGAGATGTCCATTTATCCTTTGCTCTTCCCATATGATTGCCCTTCCTTTGCTAATGATCATACATATTTGATAATATCCTTTACACTTCTCTTAAATAGCTCTTCATTGACAGTATATTACAGCATTCTCATGTATACCATACACTTCTCCATTTCCCTTTAAGAAACCTATAACTTTGAGAAAAACTGGAGTACATGTTTATTTAAATTGCTCATTGCCTTTGGATTAAGTCTCCTTTTTGTCACCTTTTTTCTAAAGAACTAAAGAAAGAAACAAAACAAAAAAATAATAATCCAAAGGCAATGGACAAATTTAAATTTAAAATAGAATCACATTTTTTCTCAAACTTCCAGTAAGAAACCATGATCTCTACAATTTTGGACTTCCCAGCATAGGAAAACCCAAAACATGGCTGTACTGGGAACAGTTAGAAATTTCCATGGTTAAAAATGCCATCTTTAAAGCTCTAGTTTGGTGAGGAGGAAACACAAGGTATTCTTGAAACCAATTAGCTGTGTTTAAATGCGAGTTTATCAAGCATGAGTTCCTGTGAAAGAAATTCAGCAACAAAAGGTTTCTTTGCTACAGAGAACTTCATTAATTGTTGCTTCCACTAAATAAAGTGAGAGAAAAAATGACAGGCTAGAAATGATCAAGTTCTTATTCAGCTGTTTGAGTTAAAGTGCCAGCATAGGTTATGATGTTTTAAAAGGTCATAGAAATTTGTACAGCTGCTTTCGTGTTTATGTTTAAATCAAGTGTTATACTGACACATTTCAGACCTTTAAAAAAAGAAAACTTATGTCTGCAGCATGGTACTATACAATTTTTTTAAAAATCTTAGTCCTTTTTTTTTTCTGTAAGTTTTCACTGTCTGGATGTTCAGATCAACTTGGTCATAGAGTAAAATTCCATAACTCTTTACATTCTACAGTCCTCTCATGAAATAAATGTCCACCACATTTCATAACTGAATTATACCTTACAATATTAGACATTATTTGTATTGATTTGAAGATAGGATTGGTGGGTTTCAGATGAGGCATCGGTAGAAAGCAGGTCATTCTCTCCATTTGTGTTACAGCTAAAAATAAAAGAAATCAATAATATTCACTTCTATATCATAAAAATTTTTCCTCTTGATCAGTAATTTTGTGACCCTAAGGTCATGGCTATTGAAAATTTTAGTGTGGCTTGACAAATTCTCTGTGTCAACGCCACATTACAGGATCTTTCATTTCTTCAATTAAACAACTGAAAATGGATACCACCTGTGCTCTCATATTTATTATGTCAATAAAGTCCATTATAATTATACTGTGCTGGTGACAAATGGCATGCCTGGGAACTGACAGAACGTTTTTTTAGGTCACCATTTTATGCAATACAAACCACTAATCTAAGTCTGTTTCAAAGGCTTTGGGTTCCTGATTAATAGGAGAGACTTAGTGTGTGGCTATCATTTTCATTATTATTTTGCTCCACTGTCCAATTAGCAAAAGATATTTATTGTTTTAAGACATTTTATTTACCTAAGTATGAAAAATGTGTAGAAAATTTGAAAACTCACATCCTTTGGGCCATAATTATAAAGGAAAGGTGTTAGAGGATTGTGATTCTATATAAATAGTGATTGATATTTGAAACAATTCTGTTATAGTGTAAGATGCTGTCTTCCATTTAATATATTTTAGCACACATTTTAATTTGGCTTGTTTTTCTATCAAAAAAAGGTAGCAATGTTAAAAAAAAGGAAGAAGTAGACCCTTTTTACAATAGTCTAGTGAGCTTACCATCAATTACTGAACAAATTCTATATTAGATTATTAAAAGGACAATTTATTAATATTTTAAAAAGGAAGTGACAATCACTATAAGTCTGAATATTCTCGTTAAGAACAAATTATGTCAGACTAACATCTTTTCCTTTTTTGACAGGGTTACTAGACTGATAGGGATAATACTATAGACATTATTTACCTAGGTTTTACCAAGATATTTGAGTCTTTTACAATATCTTAGTAGAAAACTGGAGTCCTACAGGTTAGATACCTATATCATCATTGGGTATAGTATCATGGAACCATAGATTTAGACCTGGAAGGGAACATAGAAGTACCTAGTCCAACCCCATTATTTTACTTATAAAAAGTCTGAGATTCAGAGGGGTTAAAGGACTTCACCTTGGTCACACAGCTAGAATTGAAATTGGTTAAATGACCAGACCCAAAGAGTGGTGATTAATAAATCATTGTCAGCCTGAATGGATGTTTCAACTGTAGTGCCATAGCACTCTATCTAAAGATACCTTATTCTCTTCAACATTTTTCTGAATGACTAGGATGAAGGCTTAGATGATATGAAGTTGGGAGGGGTAGCTAATATAATAGAACAGATAGCAAAATTTGGACCCAAAAACATCGGAAAGCAAAATCTGGTAAAATGAAATATAGTAGGGATAAATGTAAAGTTTTTCAATGAGTTACAAAAATTCAACTGCACAATCCAGAATTGAGAAGATATAGCTACAAAACAATTGATGTGAAAAGGGCCTTGGACTCTCAGTGGACTGCAAGATGTTTATGAGTCCACAGTGTGTAGTGGTAACCAAAGAAGTCATTGTAGTCTTAGACCACATTGGCTTGAGAATCCTGTTGTCTTTTGCTTTGGTCAAGCCACATCTGGAATATTGTGTTCAATTTTAGAGGTCATATTTTAGAAAAGACATTGATAAACTAGAATAATTCCAGATGTGGGTGGTATTGATGGTCAGGGGACTGGTGACTATGCCATATGAAATATTAGTTGAAGTAATGGAGGATAATAATAATAACAATAATAAATAACATTTATATAACACTATGTGCTAGGCATTGTGCTAAGCATTTTACAATTATCTCATTTGATCCTCAAAACAACCCTGGAAGGTAGGTGCTATTATTATCTTCATTTTACAGGTGAGGAAACTGAAGCAAACATAGGTTAAGTGATTTGCCTAAGGTCACACAACTCATAAATAACTGAGGTCACATTTGAACTCAGGCCTTCCTGACTCCAGCCCCAGTGCTCTCTCTATTTCACCACCTAGCTGCCCCAGATGTTAGCTAGCCTAGAAAAGCAGAGACCTTGGGATAACATGATTGGTATTTTCAAATTTTTAAAGGGCTACGAGGTTGGAAAAAGGGAGCATGCTTGTTTTGATTGACTTTATAGAGCAAAACTAGTACCAATGTTTAAAAGTTATAGGAAGAGACAGATTCTGACTCAATACTTATTTCTGCACTTTGTTGGAGTTTATCAGTGTAGATAATCTCGAACAATGAAGAATACAACCTATCCGTGCTTTCTTATCCTGTGAGACTCTTGTCCAAGGCTTCCCATAAATCCAGCTAGGTGGTGTGGTGGATAAAGCACTGACTTGTCAGGAAGACCAGAGTTTGAATTCTGCCTCAGAAACTTACTAGCTGCATGATCCTTGCCAAGTCATTTAAACTCTATCATCCTCAGTTTTCTCATCTGTAAAATGGAGACAATAATAGCACCTACCTAATAGAGTTGTTAAAGGCAGCTTGATGGTTCAATGGATAGAGTGCTGGGCCTGCAGTCAGGAACACCTGAGTTCAAATATGGCCTCAGACGCTTACTAGCTGTGTGACCTTGGGTAAGTTACTTAACCTCTGTTTGCCTTAATCCACTGGAGAAGAAAATGGCAAACTACTCCAGTACCTTTACCAAGAAAACCCCATGGATAGAATGGTCCATGGGGGTCATGAAGAGTTGGACATGATTGAACAACAACAGAGTTGTTGTGAGGAGCTAATGATAAAATCACATTTAAGAGCTTTAAAGTGCACTAATACTTTGGGGACACTGTATATATAGAGTGATTTGCAAACCTTAAAGCTCTGTATAAACATTAGCTATTATTATTACTTCCATTATTATTATTATCTTCTACATGGAGTCTACCCAATAGCTGAGGGCTTTCCTCTTGGTCTCTTTATTTCACATAGTTATCAGTTGAGCCCACAGACTATCCACTGGCTATTCCTTACTCTTGCTACATGATCAACCCACTTTCTTTTCCTGTCATATTTCTTTCCAGTGATACCCCTTATGCCACTTGTCTTGTGCAACAATTCACTGGTAATGTGTTATAATTATATACTCATAATCACCATGTATCTCCTTCCCATTACTCTTTAGGAGACCCTCAATTTTAATTCTTTAGACACTGTGCTATTCTAGGACTTGCAGCCATGTAACATCACCAGAAGAATTCTGTTGTTGAACCTGGGCTTTTGTTACGAGAAGTTTGGGATCACTAAAAGTACTACATAATTTCCAAAAGGCAATACAGCCTGCTCTCTCTCTTCAATTCTGCTCCTAACTCATTGTCATCTATGGTATCTATTGAAAATAAAGATGATGACGGACCAATTCTATGGGTCGTCCATCCTATAAATAATGAAATGCTCACAGATTATAATCTGGACAATAGACATTCTTGTTTGCTTGGTTTTTCCTATGTGGATTGTCAGGCCAAACTCTTGAGTATGAATGGGATGCTACAAATAGCAACCTATTTAACTCAAAATTAGGAAAAAAATTTATAAAAATTAGAACTGCCTAGAAACAAAAAAGTTTGTCTTGTAACAGGAGTTCCTTGTTCCTGGAGAAGTTCACAATGGGGTTGAATGAACATTTGCGCTTCAGATGGGACTCCTGATGTCTCTTGCAACTCTAAGATTCTCTGATTCTGTGCTAGGACTAGGTTGAAGGAATCAGAATTAAAAGACTAAGGTTACAATTACAGTTCCACCATTGACTAACCATTAACATCATGAGCAAGCATCATGGGACTAAATATTAACAAAACACGATCTGCCTCAAGAGGTAATGAATTCCCTCTTCCTAGAGTTTTTCAAACAAAGGCTGGGTGATCATTTGCCAGATATGTTGTAAAGAGGGTTCTTGCTTAGGTACAGGTTGGGATTAGACAACCTCTGAACTCCCTTATAAATCCGAGATTCTGTGCATGGGTTGCCTTAGTCGTTAGTGAATTCCCTATTACCAGAGGTCTTCAAACAGAGGCTGGATGACCATTTGTGGGAGACGTTGTAAAAGGGACTCGTGCTCAAGTATGTTTTGGACTAGATGACCTCTGAGGTCCTTTCCGATCCTGAAATTCTATAATTCTGTGATCAGGAAATCTCTTAAACTATCAGCAAAATACCACCAATGCGGCAGAATTCAGGGACCGCTTTCCCATGTGTCAGGGTCGGTTGATGTGAGATGGCATTCAGCCCTAGTCTCTGCTTGATTGACACAGCATGCTGAATCTACAGAGTAATTCGGATTCTGTGTAGGCTTCCAGCACTCTGTCAGCAGCACATCCTAGTTAATATACAGTATATGAAAAATGTTGAGGTAGAAAAATTTCCCAGATGAACAGAAATTTAAATTGAATCCCAAGAGCCAAGTTCAATACTGCAGCCTTACAGATTGTAGCATAAAAAAAGATTAACTAGTACTGGACTTATGATGTGAACTTACTTTAAATGGAGAGTGACTCTGGCAAGGGCTATTAAACACTAACTGGATTAACCAGTCAGAGAGTAGATGAACATCTCAGAACATACAGACTTGCACTGTATTCTCCAGGTTTCTGATCTATTGATGGTGCCAGGAGTTTTCGTCAGATTGATGAAAATGATGTAGAGATTTTGATGCTAGTCTTTGCATTTTTCCTGTATCCAGTGTGCTGCTGACTATGCTAATAGTGACATAAAACTAAAATGTATGTAATTCCAAGAGTGTGAGATTTGTAATCTTGTGGCATCTACAGCTCAATAGGAGTCTTGCTATCATCTGACCTGCCATGTTGAGTAACAAGATGACCTGAAAATTAACCGAGTAGCATGATTGCACATGTATAATCCGTATAAAATTACTTACCATCTCAGGGAAGGAAAAGGGGAAGGAGGGAGAGATTTTGGAACTCAAAATTTTTTTAAAATGCATGTTAAAAATTGTTTTTGCATATAATTGGGAAAAATAAAATACTAATCATAAAAAAGAAAACTAACCAAGTAGGATTTTCTTTGTGTAAACTAAGTGGGAAAGAAAATAGTTAACATTTTGTAGTACTGTTAAAGTCATGGTTATTAGAATATTACTGTACCTAGTAACCCATGAAATTCTTTCCTCATCAAAAACTTAGAGCTCAGTTCATTGGGAACACTCTGGATACAGAAACATATTTCTGATTTCAGAACAAAAATGAGAAGAAAGTAGATTAGCATTACAACATTGGTGGTACCTATCTATAATAAAAAGTGAGAAATATCTGTATTAGTGTGGCTTGTATGGCTGGCAGTAGGAATACCTTGTTATAAAAACAAATTAGTGGCTTACAGGACTGGGAAATACTTGAGAAGGGAATTGATATAACTGAAATTCTGGGATAGTTGGTTTTTTTCTCCTGGTTAATTATAACCCCGTGGTGCTAGCAAAACTATAGTTAAGATATTCTTGTGCTCTAGCCAAAATCGACAAAGAGGCCAGGGTTTTGTTGTTTTTTTTTTTATTTTGGCATAAAAATCATGATTCTAGAAAGAAGGGACACTTTTCTCAATTGCAATTTGCTCTGCAAAAATACTCATAGTACTTTTTTTTTTTAACCAAATGCCCCATGGTGAGAAGTCATTAAGATAGAGAAAAAAGGTAAATATTTATAGGTAATAAATTCCCAGATTTTCATGGCATCTCTTTTCTGTAAGTGTGCATGTAACCCTTTTAGCAGAGAATCTCTCCTAAAACAAGTATAATATATTGAGTATAATATGGGAGGCATCTCACAAAATCTTTTTGGCTTGGGTTTTGCCCCCACCCAAGGGAACCCTGGGAACTTCAGAATTCTTGATTCAGGAAATATGGCTTGTTCTACTACCCAAAAAAGGGCCCCAGATCTCTTTCATGAGCAAAGGAGTACCTTTTTTTTTATATTAAGCACAGCCTTATTTTTAGAATTTAAACTTAACAAAAGAATCAAGGTCAATTTCACTATTTGGGTCGTCTTAAATGACCAGGCTGAATTTAAGACAAAAAAATTAAAATTTAAAAACTTCACAAAAAACCATAGACCTTTTCTGTATTGATATAATAATAATTATGCAATTATCCATCTGCAAAATTTGTTTTACTGAAAATATAACGAAATGCTTACATGTATGTATAAAAAAAACTTTCCATTTTCCTATCATTTCTTCCTCTACTCCATCTTCCCTTCAAAAAAGAAAAATACATATACATATACTATTTTCTATATGTGTGTGTGCACATATAAAATGGATTTGTGATCTCATATATTTGAATGTGCTCTCCTGTAATATAGATTTTAACCCATCCATTCTTGTCCATCTGAGCATGAGGGCATCTTGACTATAGCTTTGCTATTACCACAGGCTTATAATCAGTAAACATTTAGTCTAATAAGATATCAAATATGGAATATGCTTTCCTCAACACAACAAAAATAAGGACTCTTAACTGAGCCTGTAGGTGGTTAAGAAATCTCTCTTCCCTTTCTCAACAGTTCAAGGGCCCCACACAGTGCTCCTGACTTATGATGCTACCCTAAGGTGATGCAGCACTGCCTCATCTTCCAATCAAGGGAAAAATTTGGTCCCTTTAGACAGTCAACCTCCACCCTCAACCCAGACCTATATAGTCCATATAACTAACAGTGCTAGCAAAAGGCAAAGTCTGAGGGGGATGCACTCCTCCATGTTGCAACTTTGGGCCTTTCATATGGTCCTCTGTCCTATGGTTACCAGAAGCCTCTCTCTCTCTCTCTCTCTCTCTCTCCCTCCCTCCCTCTCTCTCTCTTTTCTCTCTCTGTCTCTGTGTGTCTGTCTCTCTCTCTCTTTTCTCTCTCTCTTTTCCTCTCTCTCCCTCCTCACATCACAGTACTGCTGCTATCCCTTTCCTGCTGTGTTTCAGTAAAGTAGTACATTTGTTTGAGTATTAGAAAGTCAGGGACAACATGATTTTGGTCTACTTGACACAACTCTGAGCCACTGAACACGTTTCTTTTCACTTAGGACCCATAACTGACTGAGTACACAAAATCTCTTAATGTCAACTCTGAAGGTGTGTTTTTACTCCTAGTCTTTAGGACAACCAGGTTATATAAGTTTTTTTCTCTTCTTCAGCACCCAACAACTCCTTCAGCACTTCCCACTGAGTTTTTTTTTGAGGAGGCTAGGAATAAAACAAACAAACCCAACACTTTCCATTTCCTATCATTTCTCCCTCTGCTCCATCTCCCCCTCAAAAAAGAAAAAAAAACTGGGACCAGACCATACACATTACCCTAAGACTTAAAGAAGTCTGGTGAAAGCATTAGAAATATCAGTGGGATAAGAAGCACAGATGGGGACTGCTGGGGGTAACCCCACTACAACAGCAAAGACTTAGATCCCCACCACACATGATCTAAATTTTCAGCCTAGAGCAGAAATAGGACAATAGGAAAAGCTTAGTGGACTGTCCATAATCTTTCTTTCACAAGGGGGGAAAACTTATAACAAATGCTCAGAACTGCCAGATTTCTGGCTCTGTGCTGAACATCTGCTAAAAGTTCCCACTTCTTGGCCCTTTTCTGGCTTTAATTGCCTGTTTGCACTGAGACTTAAATGTTAGGTGTAACTTGAAGCTTACTTCATTTCTTCCCACACCTTTAGGGCAACAAGTGATTGTTTAGTTAAAAGGCCAGTAAAACAAGGGAACTGTTGTAGGACTTATCTGTGACACTGCAGCTGGACTGGAATGTTTAATAACTTGGTAACCAAGACCATCAATTCTTAGCCTTTGTGTCCTTTCCTCTTCCTTCTCCTGTTTGGACTAACTAAAGTATCTGGTTTTTAAAAGCACTTAGAGCTATTTTCCTATTATTTCAACTTTCACAAAGAGTGGCTTTTGGATTTTCTAAACTCTAGAAATAGAATGAGTGATTCTAAATCACAATGGCAGGCATGCTGATGAAAAAGAATTGAAATATAGGAAACTGATTTAACATTAGTCTTTAAATATGCTTTTAAAGGTGACTCTATTTCCAAACTATTGAAAATAGGAGAAAATCTCACAACATGTTCTTGTAACTTATGTGTTATTATTAAAGCTAGTTTCCCATGTTAGAAATCTTAATGTAATAGGTATATTTTAAAGCTGGGAGAGATTTTAGAGATCATATAGTCTAGAGGCTTCTAACCTGGTATATATGTTTGTAAAAGGGGATTTTAGAAATATTTGGTAAATAATTATATTATCCTATTGAAACATTACAAAAGCAGTAGTGTTAGTGAGAAAAAAAGTTATGTACTGAATACAATTTTCTTTATGAAAAATTAATTGACCTCTTCTTTTTTTTTCTTTGTGCATATTGCATGGTAACCTCTAGAATTTATTTCCTTTTATATTAAATCGGGGATACTTTACTGAAAACCGAGGGGCACAGGAACCAAAAAAGTTGGGAACCTTTGATTTAGTTCAACTTTCTCATTTTACAGTTGAGAAGACTGAGGCCCAGAGAGGTAAAACTAATCATTTAAAGGTCACATAGCCAATAAGTGATTTAAATCCTTGACTTCTAATTCCAAATCCAGTGCTCTTTCCAAGAATCACATTTTGACTCTTCCTTTTCTCTCATCTTTTTTTATCCATTTGGTTACGCAGTCCTGTAGATTCTACTCTACAATATCTCACATTCATTCCTTTCTTTAGATTTCCATTGCCACCACCCTAGTACAAGCCCTCCTTACCACTCACCTGAACTATTATAATAGCTCCTAACTGGTCTCCTTTGGACTTCACTCTAATTCATACTTTACACCACTGCCGAGTTTACTTTCCTCATGTATAGATCTATTCTTGTCATTTCTTTGCTCAAAACTTCTCCATGGGTCCCTATTGTTTAAAGTAAAGAACTCTATGGCTCAACTATAATATTGCAAAAAGAACATACCCATCTGTGACCCATTGAATCCTCATTGGTGGAGCTCTTTTGGAGGTCACATTTGCTGTATTTGGCTCAGCTATTGTTTCAGAACTAGCCATTGATAACACTTTATGCTGATGCTCTGGCACTAATGCCCTGTTCATAACCAATCTGACCTCCGGACACCCCAAGCACTACCATCACCTCTTCTACAGCCTGCTTGAATCATATTATGCTTAGCAATCTCCTCAGCCCCCCTTCCCACCAAAACATTCCTGGAAGACCTTATGGCCTGTCTCCCTAAAGACAGACTCAGCACTCTCTCTGCCCCCAAAGGAGAGCCTAATTGCTGTCTTTCTCCCCAAGGCTCACTCAGTCTCAGTGGAGAGCTGCTGCTTCCTGACAACTAATCTATTCACCCTCTCTTTTGCCTATCCAGAGCTCTAGCTCAGCTTTCTCTTACCTCTAAGACTCTGCTTTTCTCTTACTTCTGAAAACCTTAATTATCAGCCACCCAGGAGCTTAGTCTCTGCAATCTCTCCGTCCCCAACAGGTCTCCTCCCTCTGCAAGCCTGGTTGCATTATTTAAAAAAACAAAAAACAACTCAACTAGTGTGGCAGCTGCCCTTGAAAGTGTTCACTGCAGGCAAACACAAATGTCTCTTCACTTGGATTACAAGGATTTAAGCAGATTCTCAAAAGTTATTTTTAACAGAGTCAAAGTTAACAGAGCTTCTAAATACAAAATTATTTAAAGGATATGGTATAAAGTGGATTTAATGTTTTTTTTCCTGTATTAATTAATAAAAAGACTCTATTGATACCCCTGCCCTAAGCACTTGATGGTAGTTAATGGGCCTAATAGGTCTTTAGGAATCAATTCAAATTTTGCTGCTACATCTATAGTGAGTGGTTTCTGATAGCATCTCATAATCACACAGTAATTTGTTAAAGATTAATACAATTTTCTTATGAGAGCTCATCTGGTTTTCATCTCTACCATTAGCAACTTAGCCATAGATGTAATTTATAAGATTTTTCTGTCCCGTAATAAAAACTGTTGTGATCCTAAAATATATCATCAGTCTCCTAGGCAAAAATTTAGCCTTTGAGTTTCATCGGTCACCATGTGCTATAATACTTGGTTCCAAATTACTAAAAACAAGGAAAACCCTACAACATGTTCATTTAACTCAATTATCATTCCTACCAATTTTTGTCAGCGAGACCATCATTTCACCAAGTTCCCCAAGTGTGAAATCTTGGTATTATAGGATCATATACTTTAAAGTTATAAGAGATCATCTAATCCAACCCTCTTATTTTATATTTCACTTTTATATTTAAATTTTACAGAGAGGAGACTGCACTCTCTTATTGAATGGAATAATGCAATATTTATACACACTTTCATGTAGAATACTATATAAAGGGAAATGGACAGACCTGTAATTTAATGTAATTGGCCAGCTGAGGCATTAAAAATAGAAATTTTTAAAGGTATTCATTGTTCTTTGACTTCATTTGATACCTGTTCTTGTTGGGAGTTGGAAGTGTTGATTGAATAATAATGGCGTTTTAAATAGCATTGATACAGGTGTTGATGCAATGAAACAGATGCTTGGTATACTGGGCGATATTTAATCTAAATCATCTCTCTATTGCTTCAGTAAGTAATTGTTAAACTTCACAAACTTTCTGGTTTAGAATTCTGATGGAATGCATGCAGCTCAGCTACAGGAATGCTAAAATGTTTATTTTTAAAACTCAAACTTATACTTGATAAAGAAAATAAAGTCTGGTTAATGACCCAGAGAACTTACAGAGTTGAATACCATTTCCTGTCCAGCAATGTACTTTCTAAAGTCTATATCACTCTAACATTTACCATGGAGAACAGGTGAATGGTAAGAATTTAAAAGAAGTGCTTTGGAGAAAGGAGAGAGAATTATGCGATGAGCTGCTGAGTAGATAGACTTACTTTGTTCAAAATATGTATAATTATGATCACATTAAAGACAAACTTGAAAGATTATATTAGAGGCATCATTCATGTGTGACACATAGGATGCGTAGCACCAAAAACCCAAGTATCACTTAAAAAAAGAAAGTTATTTAGGGTCAAAAAACTTTCAGAAAATTTGTCTTGCATATAACAAATTATAGTTGTGATGAATTCAATCATAATTGAGCACAAGGAGAGAATTCAAATGAATGATCAGAGAAGTTGATAAGGAAGACAACTTAAAGGTAATTTCCTAAACTAAACTAAAGGTACTTTTCAAAGGAATGGGTTATACACAGATGATGAACCACATTTCCCTCCTCTTGGTAGAGATATGGGAGAAGGAGGGAGTGGAATGTTGCCAGATGGAGTCACTTGGTCAGTTTTGCTTGACTGTTTTGTTTTGTTACAAGAGAAGATTCATTGTGTGTGTATGGGAGGCTGGTATATGTCAGGAAATGTTGTGAGTGAGAAACAAAAGGACTAAATAAAGCTTTTGAAAAAGAAAATAAATAGGTAGCACTGGGATGAAGGCACCAACTCATAGAGTGGATCCCTGAAACAAGGCTGTTCCAAGTTCAATTTATTCTCTATATCCTTACCCACAGCAAAACCATAGCTTATCAATGCATGTATACTTATTAGTCAGCCAGAGGAGCAATTAGTTCAAAACAAAGGTATTTAATGAAATAAATAGGGATAGGGATTAGATTCTGGTTTCATTGATATAAAGAACTCCCAGGTAAGAAAATTTCTATTGATATAAATTGTCACCTTCTCTATTCCTGGGGGCACAGAAAAGTTAAATGACTTGTCTAGGGTGACACAGCCTAGATCACTCAGAAGCAGGACTTGAACCAAAGTCTTCCTGGCTTCAAAGTCATCTTTATCTACTACACCATGCTTCCTTTCAATAAAGTCAAATAATAAGAAAAGTTGCAATAAAAGTATTTCTTTCAGAGATCTATAATGCACTTTCCTATAGATATGTACCCCATCAACTCAAGCCTTGATTGACATCACCTCTCCCTTGATTGGAGAGTAAGGAGGTGGTCAGAAGGAAGGTCCCAATGGCTTCTTTTATAGGGGGCAGAAGCTGGATTTTCATTCTGTATATGTTGCCTTGCTTTCTTTCAATCCCATGGAACAAGATGCCCCAACTCCAGGTACTCCCTAATCTCCCTTGCCATTTTCCTATCTGATTTTGTGTATTGTCTCTTGCTCCTCCCCCTATTAGATTGTAAGTTCCTTGAGGGCAGGGACTTTCTTTTTATTAATTGTATCCCCCATGTTTAGCACAGTGCTTGGTACATACATAGCAGGTGTTTAATAAATATTTATTGAATTGGATATTGGATTCTTCCAGCAAACTGCTAAGGGCTCTGGGGTTTGGGAGACTCCATGTTTATCAATTCCCAAACTTTTTTTTTTCTGTTCCATGAAAATGATGAAACAGAGGGAGAGAAAGGCATTAAAACAAAATTAGGTTTGGGGAAAAAAGGTCATTATCTTACCTCCCCTAGCCACAGTCTTGCTTTTATTATGTATGTGCTCTAGCAAAGCCTTTTAAGGTTTTGTACCCACCCTTACAAATGTGTTAGTGGATCTTAGAAAATAATGACCCTATGTTTTCAGCCATCC
Source organism: Vombatus ursinus (assembly GCF_900497805.2). Classification (NCBI taxonomy): domain Eukaryota; kingdom Metazoa; phylum Chordata; class Mammalia; order Diprotodontia; family Vombatidae; genus Vombatus; species Vombatus ursinus. The sequence continues at coordinate 34,220,388 of NW_020954548.1, read as the reverse complement.
TAAGAAAAACACCCCTTTCTGGCCTGACCACTTTCCTGAATCACATGACCCCTCTAATCCACCTACTACCACCAGAACAAAACAAAAAAGAAAAAAGAAAAAAAGAAAAGAAGAAAGTGTAAAATAGTATACTTTGGTCCGTATTGAGATGACATCAGTTCTTCTCTGGAAGCAGATAGCATTTTTCAAAATGAGTCCTTTGCATCATTGTATTGCTAAGAACAGCTAAGTCATTCACAGTTGTTCATCATACAATATTGCTTTTACTGTGCACAATGTTCTTCTGGTTCTTCTCACTTCACTCTGTATCAGTTCATGTGAGTTTTTCCAGGTCTTTTTGAAATCATCCTGCTCATCATTTCTTATAGCACAGTAATATTCCATTACAATCATATACCACAATTTGTTTAGCCACTCTCCAATTGATGGGCATCCCTGCAATTTCAAATTTTTAGCCACCACAAAAAGAAGCTGCTATAAATATTTTTGCACAAATAGGTTTCCCCCCCCCCCCCTTTTAACATCTCTTTGGGATACAGACCTAGTAGTAAAAGGAGGTATGCACAGTTTGATAGCCCTTAGGGCATACCCCTCACTTCTATTAACTCTGTTCTCTAGCCAAGCTGCTTACTTACTATTTCCCATACATACTCCAGTCTTTGCTCATATTTTTCTTTGTGCTTAGAATGCTCTTTCTCCTCCCCCACCTAACTTTTAAAGTAGAACGTAAATGGCATAGTCAGCAATGGCCTTTCCCACCTTGGACATCACGTGTGTTTATACCTCTCTAGTGTAGGTGTCATGTCTAATTTTATATTATAATTATCTCTGTGTGTTTTTATCTCCCATGGAGGAAGGAACCTGTTGTGAGTGAGATGTCTACTAATCACAACTCTAGCCTTTGAGCCCCCACTAGTGTACTAGTGTAAATCAGTTAAGGTGACATCATTGACTCAATCATGAAATAGTTATCCCAGAAGGCAAAAGCAAGAATAAACAGAAGTCAATTCATTAACTTGGATCACACTTTCCCACCAATCTACACAGTATCCATGGGGACAGTGGGCACAAACTTACATAATCCCAGCACAAGAGTAGGGAAAACCATGTGCATGGGGAAACTCAAAACTCTAGACTGTGGGCCTTGGTGCTATTGATCTTTTGATGAGGTAATCAGGGTTAAGTGACTTGCCCAGGGTCACACAGCTAGTAAGTGTCATGTGTCTGAGGCCAGATTTGAACTCAGGTCCTCCTGACTCCAAGGCCAGAATTCTATCCACTGTACCACCTAGCTGCCCCTTACCGTTGAGCTTCTTAAGGAACAGTCTCTACCGCGTATCACCTGCTGGGTGGAACCACTTCTCAGGGAATACTCTTGGGCCACTGAAGCAATGCTCTCTTAATGAAAGCAGAGACCCTAAGCCTGGGCTGTGCAGAGCTATTCAAGTTTATTTTCTTGCCTGAGATCTGAGACAGTGGTAGCTTTTTCAACAAAATAGCTTTTCTAGCTATGGAATCTACAGTTACTTAGTCCTGTTCTTTGGATTTTGAAAGGTTTTCCTCTATCAAGCTATAGGTGTCAGTAAAGAGCAAGGTAGACACTTTGGAGAGGTTTCCATCTTTCAAGTTCTGGATAGCAGTAAATGGCAAAGCTGCTTAACTTTTCCTTTCACTGGCTAACTCTTCAAACATACAGTATTCTTCTTTTCTCTAATCAACTCTGGATAATGCAGCTTTTCGCCAATCAAATCTGTTTTCAGCAGTACCTATAAAGCAGTGGTGTCAAACTCAAATAGAAATAGATCGTGTATGCTACATATTGACTAAGAAAACCACAAATTAACATTATCTATGTCATAGTGTATTTTTTACTTATTTTCTTAAATATTCCCAACTACATTTTAATCTGGTACAGGCTGTACTGGGGAGTTTTGCAGGCTGCTTTATGATCTACAGGCCTCCTCCAGTCAGCCAGTATAGATTGTGGTCATCTTGAATCAGCTGTTCTCTTCTTGCTTCTCTGTTTTGCTTTGAGCCACTCTGCTTCTGTGTCTCTTCTATTCATTATTATTATTATTATTACTATAATTTTTTTTTGATGAGGCAATAGGGGTTAAGTGACTTGCCCAGGGTCACACAGCTAGTATCAAGTGTCTGAAGCTGGATTTGAACTAAAGTCCTCCTGACTCCAAGGCCAGAGCTTTATCCACTGTCTCTCTTGTATTCAGCTTCTGTGTCTTTGCTTCTGCTGTTTCTGGCTGCTGACCCCACTCACTGACTCTGATCCCTGATGGGCTTCTGCTTCAAATCAGGACCTCCTTACGGGATGTGACTCTCTTCTACCTTAGGGTAAAAACCCCAAATCCACATTTCTGTCATATACATGAGAGATAATTATCCCCCAGTTGCCAAAAATTCTAGGTATCAGAGTTTCTCAGCTTTCACCGTAAAAGTCTACGCAATAGTTGTATGTAAATGTGCTGCTGGGAAACACGGCACTTTGGCCATCTTTGCGTTCAGTGTATCTCTTTTCTCAGAGCTGACTGCTTTCCCTTAGATTCTCTCAAAATGGTCTATGTTTCTGCCCAAGTTATGAAGGATTGCTTTTCTTAGTGTTTTTCACACAAATATCTGTTTTCCTACTCTTTTCAATAAATAAAAAATGTACAAGTAAGAAAAGAGTATCCCTTATTATATATTATATATGCAATATAAATATATACAGAATAAATATAAAATAAACATAAAATAGTTGACAAACTCAAAGCTAAAGTTAAACTCAAGACATTTTAGTCCCATCTCAATTCATATAATGTGGAATGTGAGTTTTATTTACAGGGTTATAGATTTATGTTGGCAGTTTCTGGAATGTATTAGGTTCTATTGACTTCTTAAAATTAAATTACATTCTAATTACTTTTTCTTAGACACCCAAAGTCCTTCAGGCATGAATATATTATAAGGTAGATATCTAAACATCATTGGCAATATCCTGTTGTACAAAGGGTGCAATGCCAAAGACTTTCTTAAATTAAAAATAAACTTCCAAAATATTCCACCTTTAAACAACACAGAAATCACTATGCAGTATGCATACATTTCTAAAATGGATTCATTTTTTAAGAAATACTTCCTCTGTTGTACCCTGAATGAAGTTACACCGTAATATTCATGGGTATCTCCAGACTGGTCTCAATAGGCACAGTGAGAAAAGTGGCATATTTATCTGATATACTCATAACTGACTATACTGGTTTCCAAGATGAAATCCCCCAGGGCCACAATTCATGTGTATGAACCAAGAGAGTCTCTAGTGTATTTGCATATAATTTATCTGTAATTCACACATTGCAATCTAGTCCCAGTTGGCAAGCTAACTTTTTTTTTTTTGGCTCTCAAAGATCTTGTTTTTTGTGGGTTTTTTTGGGGGGGCGGGTTAGTTTACCTTTAATTTCTCAACAACTCTTGTTATGTAGCCTTCTAATACCAGAACCATAAAGCAGAGATAGGAGAAGAAACACAGAGGGAAGAGGCTGAGCAAAGATCAATGATGAAGACCAAAGGCCACACTGACATGTAGCACCAGACATCAACCCCACACCCTCTAAATACAAATAGGCGTTTATTTGTCTGTGAGGCTATGTACCAATTTCCCCTTTTCCCAAGTCACAAAGGAACAGCAGTATATGACTATTGAGTGCCTGGCAGTGTGAGTTTATATAATCTATCTTGAAGAAATTGTACAAATCTGCTGCAAGGCCACAGTTTGGAGCATGCTAGTCTAGAAGAATAGTTCTGACTGTTCTAGAAGAATTTGTTTACTCTCCCTTCAATTCAATCCAACAAACATTTATTGAATTATTTGGATGGCCTCCCTGGTCTGGACCAGACATCAACAGATAATTAGATTGCTCTTTGCTTGGATTTAACTATAGCAAGTTTATGCTCTGACCCTTTCTGCCAGAGCCAAGCAGGCTACATCTGTCCCTCAAGGATCTAGGGTACCCTGAGGGACTGGAGTGTTTCTCACCAAAGGCCATGAATGAAGGAATTACCAACTTTTTCCCCCAAGAGCACAGTTAAAGGGAATGAGGTAAAGAGATTAAGCCAAGGCTGACCCAGCCTTTTTGAAGATGCTCTGAGATTTGGCCACACAGCCAATTAAAAAAGGTTCTTCTTGACCACAAGATTAACAGACTCAGACCAGTTTTAGAATGTCTGTACATGCTCAAATCTCTTAAATGCACTTCCAGGGCACATCACTATGACTCTCCTAGGATCAGACTCCTCAGCCTCTCCATGTGGGGAATTTGCATCAGCCAAGCACACTGATATTCTCTGGACATGCCCCAGCCCCTGAAAGAAATCCTGTTGAATATTTCTAGAATTATCTTTCTCGTTAGAGCTATGTTCTGGTAGGGCTTAATTTCTGGAGAAAAACAAACACGAAACAATGAGGCCCATTTCTATGTCTCCAGAGAGAAAGAAGGGGCTTTAATAAGCTTTAACACAGGCTTGTAGTTAAGTCTAGGGCTGGGGTGGGGAACCTGCGGCCTCGAAATCTGGTCTAGGGCTTTTTATCCAGTGGCTCCCCTTTGTCCTCCTCCCTCTCCTCACCATTGTGTGGCCCACTAATTTACAGCAAACACTTGCTCAGAATGCAGTGAAAATTAGCTTATCTTTATCTGGAGATAAGCTCATTATAAAAGAAGACAGCTAATAAACAAGATTTAAAGGTAGTGATGCCAGTTCACCAGGCAGCAACGAGTCAGGAGAAAGGAAGACGTATAGAAGGGGACAAATTAACGCTGTTCAAAGGTAGCAGCAAATTCTGTCCCGGGAGGTCATTCCTTAAATGGAGCGAGCCAGACAAGGCTCCAACTGCTAAAGATTATATTCAGTTTGGGGTAGCTGGACACTCCTCTTGTAATCTACCACTGGGCACTGGCCATGTCTGAGTCCAGCGCTAAGCTCCAAAGTTCTTGGGGCTTCCCCAGTCCTAAGAGGCTTCTCCTTCCATGGTCCTTCATCTCTTTTTTCTAGCTGGGAAAATTATACTTCCTATCCCTACCACCTCCTCTCAGATCTTGATAGAGACAGTCCAGGACTCTGAACCCAAAAGCCTTGGGAATAGTAGTGCGCTCCATCCCTCACCCCAATCACTAGACCTGCTTCTAGCCTAGCCCCTACAGACATCATGGGGAGAAATCATTGTGGAGAGCGGACCCATCTTCCTCATCACCACCAGCCATAACTGATGATCAACTGCAACAGTCAGATGGACACGAGAGTCAAGGGATTGACAGCACCCCCCAGACCACTGGTTCTTCTTCTAATCCAACCCTCACAGACGTCATCTGAGGATGCAACTCCTGTGGAGAAAGGGCTAGTCATCTGGACCAATTTACCAACCAACCATCACATACAAGGCACGCAAGCCAACCTAGCTGAAGCAGCAAGGCACCCTGAGGGAGAGAAAGGAGGCAGCATGTGCCAGGAGAGGCTAGTCAGACCACTACCACTTTGGCCACCATCTTCCCTCAGACCCTGATGGAGTTACCCCAGGCTCTGAACCCAAGGGCCTTGGGAATGCAATGTTTCCAGCCCTTAGCTATTGCCCTGGAAAGCAATTCCTGCAGGGATGCAACTTGGTAACTGCTCCTTGAAGGCCTTATACCCATAGCTACTGAAGACCCAGAAAAGAAAGTTCTTGTCACTAAAATCCTTGCCACTGTCAAATAGTTCAACATTAGAAATTGATATTTTATCATGGAAAATGACACTAAAGAATAGGCATTAACATTTGTTTTGCTGCTACCCTGAAGACCATGGGACCTTTTCATCTGACTTGTAACTTAAATCTTCCATAAATATTATCTCCTCTATTAGAATGTGAGTTCCTTTTCTGTTTGTATTATAAGCACAATGCTTTGCATAAAGTAAGTGTTTTATGTTTCATTCCTTATTTCATCAGCCCTCTTGCTGACAGGGGGCTGACGTGACGTCTTCAATGGAACCCTGAGAAGAAAGTTTAGTTATCTTCATCTCTTTCATATACACTCTCAACCACATGCCTATCATAGCCTAGAAGCTTTAAGAGGTTAGGGAAGTTTTCCTAAAGTATACTTACTACTAGAAGAATGGGGTGAAGATGAAATGGACAGAAAAACTCTGAGATGCAAAATACCTGCAATCTTCAAAAGAATGAATGTATTTGATTATTGACAGTAGCAAAAAGCTGGAAGGAAAATGGGTGCTCTTCTATCCACACAGGCCTCCTTCATGATCCAGCCATATGGCCTGCATCTTGGAGTCTGGATCTGATGATCTCATGATCCTGTTTCTGGGTCCCACTTCTATGGCTGATGCAGTTTCTCTGGCTCTACTGTGGTTCCTGCAGACCCTGCCTCTCTTCAAATTCCTGTGCTTCCCTTCTCCCTTAAGATGAGTAGGCCTATCTTGTCAGTTATACTTCATCAGTCACAAGGTCAGGGAAACTCCTCAGAGGTTAGAGGTGTGCCAGGATGATTTCTATCTAATCAGTGGCCATTCACCTACAGTGTCTTGATCTTTTTGGGAATGTTAACATTGCACTACACATAACTTCAGATGGTAAAACATTCCTTCTGTTTCTTAGCTGAGAGGTGGTAGAGTTTAGTTGTGAAACGTGGCATATATTTTCAGACATGGTCAATGTGTTGATTTGTTTTACTGGATAACATTTGTTACATTGGTCAGTCAATAAACATTTAGTAAGTGGCTACTATGTGCCGGGTACTATGTTAAGTGATGGGAATACAATGAAAGGTAAATGACAGTCCCTGCTTTCAAAGACCAGACAGTCTAATAGGAGATACAACATGCAAATAAATAATAGACAAATAAGCTATGGGCAGCATAAATTGGGAGTAGTCTCAGATGAAAGTACTAGAATTAAAGAGGGTCAGGAAAGACTTCCTGTAGAAGGTGGAATTTTAACTGGAACTTGAAGGAAACCAGCAGACAGAGATGAGGAGGGAGAACATTCCAGACATGGGGGACAGAGAAGAAAAATGTCTAGAATGGAGAGATGGAGTGTTTTGTTAGAGGTACGGCAAGGAGGCCAACGTCACTGGCCTTGTAGTGTCACTGAAATTGAAGAATAAAGGGCTGGGGGGAGTGTAAGGTTAGGAAGACTGGAAAGGTAGGTGGGGACCAGCTTGTGAAGGGTTACCCTTGATCCTGGAGGTGATAAGAAGCCACTGGGGTTTATTGAATATAGAGAGATGGGTGACATCGTCATAACTACAGTTTAGGAAGATTACTTTGGTGGCCAAGTGGAGGACGCACTGGAGTGGGGAGAGACTCATGGCAGGGAGACCAACCAATAAGCTATTGCTGCAGTCCAGGCATGAAGTGTACCAGGGTAGTGACAGTGTCATAAGAGAAAAGGGGGAGCGTGGGAGATATATCGTCAAGGTTAAATTGACAGTCCTTGGCAACAAATTGGAAATGGAGGGGTGAGAGAGTGTGAAGAGTTAAGGATGAAACTAGGTTGTAAGCCTGGGTGATTGGGAGGATGTTGGTACCCACGACAGTAATAAGGAATTTTGGAAAAGGGAGGGTTTGGGGGGGAAAGAGAATTAGTTGAGTGTTTGATATGTTGAATTTAAAATGTATGTGGGACATCTAGTTAGAAATGTCTGATAAGAACACCAAGAGAAATAGAATATTGGGAGAAGAAAAGAGGAGCCAGGACAGAGCTCTGTGGGACAACCATGGTCAGTGGGCATGACCTGGATGAAACTTCAGCAAAGGAGACTAAGGAAGAGTGGTCAGATAGGTAGGAGGAGAAGCAAGGAAGAACAGTGTAACAAAAACCAAGAGAAAAGAGGGTATCAAGGAGAAGAGGGTGATCAACAGTGCTAAAGTCTACAGAGAGGTCAAGAAGAATGAGGATTAAGGGAAAAGCCATTAGATGTGGCTATTAGGAAATCATTAGTAACAGAAGTTTCTAACAGTGTAGACGCAGTCTTTGTGAAGTCATAGTGATATTAAAATGAAAAGAAAAGCATATCAACGAAATATTTAAAAACAATAAATGTATATAGTCCAAATTACCAAGATAAGGGTGGTACGTCTTGAAACAGTTTAGACCAGGGATGGGGAACCTGTGGCCTCGAGGCCACATGTGGCCTTCTAGGTCCTTGGGTGTGGCCTTTTGACTGAGTCTAAGTTTTACAGAACAAGTCCTTTTATTAAGGGGATTTGTTTTCTGAAGTTTGGATTCAGTCAAAGGGTAACCCTTGAGGACCTAGAGGGCCACATGTGGCCTTGAGGCCACAGGTTCCCCACCCCTGGTTTAGATTATACCGTCTTTGAAAATCATTCAAATAGTTGAGAGGGATCTTTGCTTTGCTGCTATTATTTGAATATTGGGGGCAGCTAGGTGCCATAGTGAATAGAGTGCTGGGCCTGGGGTCAGGAAGACTCAATTTTGTGAGTTCAAATCTGGCCTCAGACACTTCCTAGCTGTGTGACCCTGGGCAAGTCACTTCACACTGTTGGCCTCAGTTTCCTCATCTGTAAAATGAGCTAGAGAAGGAAATGACAATCCACTCCAGTATCTCTGCCAAGAAAACCCCAAATGGGGTCATGAAGAGTTGGACATGACTGAAAAACAACTGAACAATACAACAATTATTTGAATATTAGGTCACTATATCAGATTTTAAGACAATCTGAAAGGTTACCTTTCTTTTGAATGTAGAAATTCAGGTATTTATGGAGAAATTCGATATAGTCCATTCTATGATCTTACAACTTTGCAAAGGAATAATAAATAGAAATAGGGGCATTTTTGGACTTTTGTTCTTAGTTGGTTCTCAAAACAGAAAAACAACAAAGCCCTATGAATAGGGTCTGCACCTCTCATGTGGGGTGAGCCGAACTGTCCCAAAGAAAGACCAAGTTTATTTCTTTTATTTGGCACTTGATTGTGGGGAATAGTATGATATCTGGGAGATGTCAGCAGGTTATTCCTGCCCTGCTCTTAGTTTGACAATTTCTGTTAAATACTGCTAGCTCTCCATTAGCACGACTCATCTTTTAAAAAAAGAATACCCTACTAAAATGCTTCATGATTGGAATTCAGTGCTTTCTCTCAAGTGAAACTTACTGAGCCAAAAGGAATTTTTAAAATGAAATTTGTAATTTATTTGACTTCTTTTAATTTTAATTTTTTTCTCCCTCCCACCTCCTCCCCAACCCCTACTGAAAAAGAAAAAGAAAACCCTTGTAACATATGCATCACCAGGGAAAACAAATTCACCTATTAGCCATATCCAAAAGTGTATGTCTTATTCCATGTTTTGAGTTTTTCGGGAGATGGGTGGCATGCTTCATAATCAGTGCTTTGGAATTATGGTTGCTCATTGCATTGATCAGTGTTCTTAAATACTTCGAAGTTGTTTGTCTTTACAATGCTGCTGTTCTTGTATAAATTGTTCTGGTTTTGCTTCTTTTCATCTGTAGCAGTTCGACAGGTCTTTCCAGGTCTCTGGGAAACTGTTCCTTTTGTTATTTCTTATGGCACAATAGTATTACATTATATTTGTATACCATAATTTGCTCAGTTATTCCCTCCTTAATGAGTGTTCTTAACGTTCTTTGTCACTACAAAAAGAGCAATTATAAATACTTTTTAAGATATGAGTCTTTTCCCACTTTCTTTGATCTCTTTGGGGTATAGGTCGAGTTGTAGTATCTCTGAATCAAAAATGTGCAAGGTTTAGTGAGTTTGGGGATGTAGTTCCAAAATGTTTTCCAGAATGGTTGGACCAATTCACCCCCATATCAGCATTGCACTGATATTCCTTTTTCTCCCCACAACTCCTCCCAGAATTGTCACGTTCCTTTTTTATAATCTTTACCAATCCAATGGGTATGAGATGGAACCTTACAGTTGTTTAAATTTTCATTTATCTAATTATTTAATGATTTAGAGCATTTTTTTCCAGATGGTTGTTGATAGCTTCAACACAAAGGGAATCCTAAGGGCATATTTCTTTAAGATACATTAATGATAACATTTTACAACTTGGGCTTTTCTAGTGTGTCTTATTTTTTAGGAAACGAACACCGGAGATCAATCTTACAGCTATTTGTGGAAATGAACAATTCTGAATGATAAATTATGAACTGATTTTCAGTTTATACTGATTGGCCTGGTTCTTCTTTCTCTTTACATAAATGCTCCTGTTAAAATTAATAGTGCTTAAATGTGTGTGTGGAGTAGTGAATTGGGTAGTATATCTTATTAATGAAAGTGTGTTAGTGGTAATGGCCCTATAACCTATACTTGGCCCAGTCAGTTAGGTCACTTGGATTAAGCACAGTGCTAATGAGGCCAAGCCTGTGAATTCAATTCAGTTTCACAAAGAGAAAAATTCTATCTGATCTAGTGGCCCCAGACTGCCACCCTGACCTTGATTATTCATTTATTCAGCAAACATTTACTGAATAGTAACTTTTCTGTAAGACTCTCTGTTGATGGATTCATTCAAAGAGAAGTAAGCTTATGGTCCCTGTCTTTAAGGCTCCTGTTATCTAACAAAGGAGAGACTATGATTGGGCTCTTGAGAAAGGTAGAAACAAAGTGCAGGATACAAGGAGGGAAGCATCACTTCTAGCTGGGGACTGGGGGAGATCTTGGAAGACTTTTGAAGGACATAGTATTTGGGCTGGGTCTTGAAGAATGTGTAGGTTTTGATAGATAGAGATGAGGAAGAGCATTCATGACAGAGAAGAACAACATGTACAAAAATATTAAGGAGGGAAAAGTGGAATAGGATGGTGGGAAGATCCGAAGATGACTCCCAGATTTCCAGTCCTGGTCCCTACAAGGATTGTCACAGCAAAGCCAGGTCAAGCCATTTGTGTGCCATAAGCGAGGTTTAAAATTGTGCATTTTGCACACCAAAAGCTCTGAATCTTTGCTGCAACACATGTGACTTGACTTATCACAAAATAAATAACTGTGTCATGAAGAATGGAATTTTTGGCACTGAAAATATGTGCATTTATGAAAAGTAATATTAAAAAGTACTTCAGTACATATATATTGGACAGGCACTGCAAATGAATAATGAGCTGGACTCAGAATTGCCTAGGAAGGGGGGAATAAGTGGATTATATTTGGTGAAATTGTATAGAGGCTTGCAATGATTTCAAATTTCTTTCAGCCACAAACACCAATATAAATAGCAATTTCTCCTAGTGATGGTATCTAGTAATTTCTAGACACAAATCTTAAAACGCTATGATCTCAGAAGAATCATAATTGCAAGTGACTCAAAGAATAATAGAAAAAGTCATGTTATATCTAAGTAGACTATGTATATACAGATATACATACAGATAGATGTTTGTGTGTGTATATATATACACACAAACATATATACATGTGTATATATGTCTCTATACAGACACACAAACATATTGTGTGTATATATATATATGTTGTGTTGATGCTTTTTTTATTCCATACTCTTTTTTTTTGTTTGTTTTTTTAGGCAATTGGGGTTAAGTGACTTGCCCAGGGTCACACAGCTAGTAAGTGTCAAGTGTTTGGTCTGAGGCTGGATTTGAACTCAGGTCCTCCTGACTTCAGAGCCAGTGCTCTATCTACTGCATCACTTAGCTGCCCCTATTCCATACTCTTTTGAAGATATACTACTCCATCTTGCATAGAATCTTCCCCCATAACAAAGAAAAACAGCTAAGTAATACTGACACTATGATTATATCTAACAGTGTATGCAACGTTCTGTATCCAGGATCCCCTGCCTTTCTACCAAAATAAGGGAGGAATATTTAATTTTCTATTCTCCTGGACCAAGATTGATCACCATAACTAGTCAGACTTTGGCTTCCTTTTAATTTACATTATTTTATTCACTATGTACAGATGTACTTCTCTTGCCACGTGTACAAAGGAATCTATTGCTGGAGGAGATATTTGAAAATGAAGAATACAAACAGAACAGAGGCCCCACTTTGAAGTAGAAGATGTGAAGGCCTTTGTTGGAATTCTGGAAAATTCCTCATAGGATAGAAAAAAGAGAAGCCTATTGGTGTTAGGGGAACCAGAGTCTCCCAGCTTAGTCCCAGGCCAGGCTAAGAGCCTGACATGGATCTTGGAAGAATTTCCAGGGGAAGAGGCTGAGCAGATATGGAGAATAACAAATTAAAGGAAATTATCTAGTTTGAGCAGGAAATTTGTTTTGTGAAAATCATAATAATGAGACTGGGGCAAAGGCAAAATCCTTGCTACAGGAAGAGAAGGGCAATAATATATCTTAGCTCTTATTCTCCTTGCCAGGATTAGGTAACTTTTCCCAATGTTCAGGTGCTAAGACAGAGGACAGGGAATGGAAATATCCTATACTCTTTTCCTGAAGTAAAGTACTTTCCTGACAACAATCCTTCTGGGTAGTCCAATCTGGGGCTCAAGGCTGGGTAGTTGCATACACAATTGGTAGAGAGAATGATACTTAGTGCTCTATGCCTGCATTAGGGGAGGAGTTAGGGAGAGCCTGGGAGAAAAGAGATTCTTCTTCTGGATTCTGGCTTCAAGAGAGGGCACACTCAGTTCCAGGCTCTCTTCAGAGAAAGATCCTTGGAGGGAGAGAAAGACTGAGAAGAAGTTGACATGTAGAGGACCCAACACCTCAAGAATGTCTTTATTTCCAGCTTGTTGTACTCTGGGGAATTTCCTCTTGGTTGAGCTGAGATATCTCACTGCCTGGGGAGGGCTCATTCACTCTGTATATAACCTGATACATTCTAATCTGTATAACTTCTCTGATCTGTATAACTTCTTCTTTTTTGTTTGCTATCAGCTTGGATAATGAGTTTATTTGGTATTCACTATTGTGATGGTCCTTGTTTAACTGGTATTTGGTGGGAAGAGAGTCAAGCCTTTGGATGTAGATTGGGGTACCTCTCCCCTAAGGGAAAATGACCATAAAAGTGGTGTGAACTCCAAAACTAATTTCTCTTAAACTAACAACACTGGGGGGAGGGAGGAGAGATAGATTTAATTCTAGTCTTATGCCCATTCTCCGAGGAGAGCAGAACAGCCAGCATTATGATCCTAATCCACTGCTCCCCTCTTGGTAGAAATCAATGTCTCCCTTAGAAAGGAGTGGGTGAAATTCCAGAGATATCTCTTCACATCTGCCACATTTAGACAGACCCATGTGGACATACATGTAACCTATATGGTCAGTGGTCTAAAGAGGGGAGCTGGAATGCCATATTCAAGGAACAGCAAGGTGGTCAGTCATTGGATCACAGAGTATATGGAGGGTAGTAAAATGTAAGAAGACTGGAAACATAGAAAGGGATCAAGTTTTAGAGAGCTTTAAAAGTCAAACAGAGGATTTTATATTTGATCCCAGAAGTAATAGGGAGCTAATGGAGTTTATTGAATAGAGCGATAATATGGTCAGACTTGTGTTTTAAGATGATCAATTTGACAATTGAATGGAGAATAGATTGGAGTAGGGAGAGACTTGAGGCAGAGAAACCAGCCAGAAGGTTATTGTTAATAATCCAGGTGTGAGGTGGTAAGGGCCTACAGCAGGGTGGTGGCAATGTTATAGGGCAAAAGGGTGCATATGAAAGATGTACTATGAAGGAAAATCAACAGGCCTTGGCAACAGATTGGATATAGTGGGGTGAGAGAGAATGAGGAGTTGATGACACCTAGGTTTTCATCCTGGGTGACCGAGAGGATGGTGGTACCTTGAGAGTAATAGGGAAGTTTGGAAAGGGAGAGGTTTTGTGGGGAGAGATAATGAGTTCAGTTTTGGACATATTGTGTTTGAGATGTCTATCTGATTGGAGATGTCCAATAGGTAGTTGGAAAGGAGACTGGAGATTGGGAGAGAGGTTAAGGATGGACAGGTAGATTTGAGAGTCATCTCCAGAGATGATAATTGAAACCATGGGAGCTGATGAGATCACCAAGTGAAACAGTATTGAGGGAGAAGAGAAGAGAGCAAAGTACACCTAGACTATAATGGGTATTGTAAGTATCATTATCTCTATTTTACAGATGAGGAAATGGTAACTTAGAGAAGAGAGTACCTTGCTCAAGGTCATACAGTAAGTGATAGAAGTTGGCTCTGAATCAAGTCTCTGTTGATTCTAAAGCAGTACTTTTTCTATTATACCACACTTCCTGTATCAACTGCTTCTCAGTAACTGAGGGTACCATACCATGTTTTCCAGATGAATGGTTATAAAGTTTGGGTGCTGCCATCTTTCCCTTCTTTTCAGCAACTCCTTTCCATCCTTGTACTATTTAATTTGCATTCTGTTCTCTTTTACCCACCTCAATTTTGCCCTTCTGACCCCTTAAGTAAATGACTCCTCATTTCCTTTCCTTGATTAAGATCTAACATAAAGATATCAATTTATACGGTGCTTTAAGGTTTTACAAAGCACTTTTCTCACAACAGCACTGCATAAATTGTGGTATAAATACTCAGTAGCATTAACAGTGACAATAACATGCTATTGTGTAATTATTTAGTGAACATAAAGTATACTGATGATTACTGTGCAGAACAATGGTAGCCAATTATTCATTATTTTATACTTAGAAGCTTTTAATACAGAGTCCCCCATGGAGAGCTTTAAAAACCTGTCTTGAACTTGTCTGTGTAGAAGGACAAGTCTTAAGGGAAAGCATTTCCTTTAGAAATCAAAACCTATCATCACCCCCTGCTCATTGGTTAAATGAAAGCAGCTCCATACAGAGTCACAGGACCAGGACTAGACCTGGGATTTATGAACTAGGAAAGATCTTGCCTGAACTCATGCTGTACTGGAGGTCTGGATTTGACTACTCCAGCCATATAGAATCACAGACTCTCAGAGTTGGGAGATGCATCAGAATTCCTTTAGACTAATCCAAACCTGAAAAAGAATACTCTCTACGACATACCTGAAAAGTGATTATTCCTGGTGATGTACAATCAGAAATGACTATGATGTAAAAACAAAAAGCATCAAGAAAGCCTTTAAAAGTACATCTCTAAAGCTAAAAGCTGGCATCTGCAGTGGAAAAATACTATTAGCTTTTCCAACAAATACAAGAATAAAGCAGAGGTACTTTAGTTGTTGGTTTTAGTTCTGAAAAGTTTAGCAATACGACCAGGGAAAATTAAAGGCATTAATATCAGCAAAGAAAATACAAAATTATCCCTATTTGCATCATAGTTTACTTAGAAAACCCAAGAGAATTAGTGAAGAAACTGATCAAAATGATTAATAGCTTCAGCAAAGTAGCAGGATACAAAATTAAATCCATAAAAATCATCAACATTTCTATAGAAAAATAACACAAACCAGTGGGAAATGATAGTAAGAAAAATCCTATTTAAAATAATTTGTTTTACATATATCTAAAAATGCATAAAATGTTTGAGGACTAACCCTCCAAGACACTTAAGATACAAATACAATTAAAAAACACTCCTTACTTTTATCTTTAAGATAATACTTTTCATTTATAAAGGAAGAAAAACAAAAAGAGTATTCACTGTTCATGGTTGGACCACATCAATGTAATTTAAAAATGATGACATTACCCTAAATTAATTGGAGATATAGTGCTATACTCTTCTATTTTTTTAAAGGAATACTTTACCCTCCCTGATAACCTGACAGAGAGTGAAGAGTCATTCTTTGAGCCTTTTAAACTTATCTTCTAGAAAGGAAACTGCCTTTTGATGCAGGTAGATTTCAGGTTAGTAGTTCATGGTCTCAAAGATTCAATTGTGAGATGTACACTCACTTTCTAAAGTCATAACCAGAATTTTACACTTCAAAATTTGGGTGATGTGTCTTTTAGAGGTAACTAAGTGGTGCAGTGGACAGAGTGCTGGGCCTGGAGTCAGGAAGACCTGAGTTCATATTTGACCCCAGACATTTTTAGTAGCTATGCTACCCTATGCAAGTCACTTAACTGCCTCAGTTTCTTCAAGTATAAAATGGGGGTGATAATAGCACCTACCTCACAGGGTTGTTGTGAGGACCAAATGAGATAATTTTTGTAAAGTGCTTAGTACAGTGCCTGGCACATAGTAAACCCTTAATGAATGCTTCCTTCCTCCCTCCCTCCCTCCCTCCCTCCCTCCCTCCCTCCCTCCCTTCCTTCCTTCCTTTCTTCCTTCCTTCCTTCCTACCTTCCTTCCTTCCTTCCTACTGTCCTTCCTCCCTTCCTTGCTTGCTTTCTTCCTTCTTCCTTCCTTCCATCCTTGCTTTCTTCCTTCCTTCCTTGATAGTAGTTACTAGTGTAAGGGAGAAGATCCTCCCTCCCCAATTTAATGCGATTATAGGTGCCTTAAGGGCACCTCTCATGAAGGTAGGCATGCATCCTAGCCCCTTGCAAAGAAAACACATGGAACTCTTCCAATTGGTCCCCATTGACAGGGGCTGCCTCTGCAATAACTAGCTACTGAGAACTCTTGTGGAAGAAACTATATTTTCTCCAGGATCTATAAGAGTAAGCTGTTTGCTCCCCTCTCTCCACTTTGCTTTTCCCTTCCCATGATTGCTTTCCCTCCCTTGGATTTTTAAACTAAGTGCAGCAAGGAGAGGGAAGGGGATTTCACTTTTCCTTGTCCCCTGCCCCTCAGAACAGAAAATGGTGATTTGTAGGAGAAATATATGGCAAGCTTGCCTGTGCTTACCCAGGTTTTCTGAAAGGTAAGGTCATGAACCTTGAGTTCCTGTCTTCTGCCTTTCTGTTTCTTTTTCTGAACACAGGTCATAAATTAGTGGTCCTGAGAATGGTTATTTCCAACTTTATAGTTTACTTTATAGATAGCCCCAAGCTCAAGAGAACTCTCAAAAAATGGAAATTTCCTAAGTTCTAGAATTCCTGAGGGACTGAGAGTTCCTTAGTTCCTAAATTCCTAATGTAGTGGGGGTTGTACTCCATGGAACATTCATGGGGATGGGCCTGTACAGGGCTCATCCCTTGGGTATTTTATGGAGTTTCCCTGACTTCTCGGGATAGATGTGGCAACACCATGAGAATTTGCTACTTTGAGATAACTCAGCAATTCCCTTTTGGTCACCTCATAGGAAAAGCCACTGACTCAACCTTTAAAAGGAAATGACCCTGCATTCTGCCTGTCTCTATCTGAATCAGGAATATTTGACCTTTCTCTGGAGGATTAGGGAAAGAGGCTGGTGCCCTTCCCCTTTCCCCGCAGCAGAGTTCCTTCAAGCAAATTTCAGCCAAGACACATCCTGTCTAGGTGAACTTGAGCTGAGTTTTTTTGATGCCTCAACTTGTTTTGTTTTGTTTTCCTGAGTATAGGTGACTGAGTAGTAATCTTGAGATGGACATTTCTAGCACTGGACTACAACCTTTTAAGTTGAAGAGGTCCAGAGTTTCGGGTTCCTTTAGGTGGAGCTGACTGGTGACAGGAGTATTCAGAAGCTACTCTAGTGCTTTCTAGGGAAGATGATTATCTCAATACCAGTTTGGTAACTTCAGGATACCAGTAGCTCAGTGCAAGAAAACATGGAGCATACAAGACAGTACAACAAACCCACTTTATTGAGGAGATATACTTACAATAAAAAAGGGCAGTCAGATAGGAGAGTGGAAACAAGTCAGGTCTGCTGGGGCCCCACGTGGAACTGTCACCAAACCAGTAAAGTCTCTGATATCTTTTGTGTTCTTCTCTAGTTTGAGCAGGGCCAGGCATTAGGGGAAGGGAGGCCTGAGCCTGGAAACTGGTTCTGATTCATGCTAGCAGGAAGAAGAGAGAGGAAAACTCTTGGGAAATTGTTAGCTGATTGATATTCAACTTTCCTCTAGGAGGGAAAGGGCTTTTGGTTATTACTGCTGAACCTACTGTGACAGGGTGACACGGGGATTTTGAGCTTCCCTTGGATTTCTTCATTTGGCAGTGTGGGGAGGCTACTGACACCCTTACAATGACCATTGGCAAGAAAATGAACCCAACCCCTAGCCAGACTTGCCAGAAGATATAGTAGACCTAAAGGATATTTGTTGAACTGAAGGTGAAAAGATCTATTCAGCAACCTCACAAACTGCTTCATGTTCTGATATTTAAGTCTCTACCTCTTTGGAGAGTATAATAGGATTTATGTTGTAATTGATGCTTGTTTTTAGTCTTTTGTCATTTTTGAGCTTCTGAATCTCTTATGTCACACATTTCTTTTTTGTAGAGAAACTAAATAGCTGTCTTATATCTGATTTTTATTGTCGCTTGAGTACCTTTCTACTTCCCATCTTGGGGGAGAGACGATCCAAACCTAAGCTTTAAATAAATTTCCCCAGGGCCTTGTGCTATAGGTTGGATAGCCAGAGAGTTAGAGAAAGAGCCTAACTCCTCTCTTTAGAGGGTTAAGCACCTCCAGGACTGAATCCGTCTGCACATTTGTGGGTTCAGAGCTGAGAGGCAGAGGTTAAGTTCCCTACCCCCTTGGGCCCAGCAGCACTCCAAGAAGTTTTTATGGTTATGCTAAGTTGAGAGTTTGGGTACTCGATTCTTAGAGGGAGATTGCATTAATAGCTTGATTCTTGGAAAAGGAAGAGCATCCTCACTGGGACAATCATCCTCCAGCTGAAGAATTGAAACCATGACAGGGAGGCACAAGGGGTCCTACTAATTTTACTGTTGTTCAGTACGGGTTTGATGTGAAGGGGAATTATTTGTTCATCAGATCCCCAAAGTATCTTTACCTTGCAGGGGGAATCTAATGAATTTAATGGATTTGTAGGTGCTTTATGTTTCTGAATTTGATCATGGGCTCTATGAGTCATTTTTATCTTTCGTTTTTCCATGGTGGGTAAAATAAAGACTTTTCCTAAGCACAATAACCATACTGTATACTGGGAACCTATGTGGGACCTGTGGACCCCATTACCCACTCGCAGAGAAATCTAAACATGAGCTGTGCCTAAACTTTATTCAAAAGATTTCCCCAGAGTTTCCTGGATGGGGGCAAGAGCTAAAGAGAGACACTGACTCTTTTGATTCAGGTCCCCAAGACTGAATATAATGCGTGTGAGTCCAGAGTCCTTGGTGGGGCCCTGGGCCATAGGTAACACTTGCTTGTGTCAGAAAAACAAGCATTACTCACTCTTCTGTTTGTTGTTGTTCAGTTGTGTCCTACTCTGTGACCCCATTTGAGGTTTTCTTGGCAAAGATAGTGGAGTTTGCCATTTCCTTCTTCAGCTCATGTTACAGATGAGAAAACTGAGGCAAACAGGGTTAAATGACTTGCCCAGGGTCACTCAGCTACTAAGTGCTTGAGGCCAGATTTGAACTCAGGAAGATAGTCTTCCTTACTTCAGACCCAGCACTCTGTCCATTGTGCCACCTAGCTGCCACTCTACTGTAGATCACTGAAAAATTTCTGACTCTCCATATTTCTTGAAAGTGAGATCTTCAATCTTTTATCCTTCTTTCCATTAGTTTTTGAGGTAGTGCCCTGGGGCACTACCATGACAAAAGACCTGTTAGGATCTTCAGCTCCAAAGCAATTTGCTCTCCTCACCAGGTTAGCACCTCAAGAGTCACTTTTCCTTTGTCCTAACAATTTTCTTCTCCACTTTCTCCTCCTTTTCCTTGGGTCCTTCTCAAGTCTCCCTCCTCTTATAATTCATAACCTTTTCTTCCTTTTAGCTTGGATCTACCTTTAGCTTCTTCACCTCATGTCTTTCTTCTCCTCTTCCAGTTCTCTTCCTTCAACTTTTCACAAGTCCTCACAAATTTCCCCTCCCTAACTTTCAACTTCTGGCCCTTCTCACAATTTTAACACTCTCCAAATTTCCTTTATAATTCATTCTCCTTTTCTTCCCTCTGAATCTGAAAGTGGAAAGTTCTTCAAAAAAAATCCAAGATGGGTTTTGCTTTGTGGGGGGATAAGCTCCTCCAGGGAGATTCGAGGAAACTCAGGTAAAAGGAGGAAAATACAGTTGTTCTTTCTTAATGCAATGTTTTTCCTAAGAACTTAGTAAAAGCAGAACTCCATCTGGTACACATTCAGGAGAGAGTTTTGCTGAGTACTAAGAGGAAATGATCCAGCAAGAATGAAAATGGAACAGACTGCACCTGCCTTCATGAGTAAAATATGCCTTTAAAATCCTGCAAAATAGACTCTAAAAAAACACTTGCGGGGAATGGTCCTTTGACACGAAAGATGTCAAAGCCTAGATGTTGGACTCAAACCGGGAAGATTCAAACCTCAGGAACTCTCAATCTTTTGAGAACTCTCTTGAACTTGGGGGTTACCTGTTAAGAAATCCACAAAGCTGGAACATACCCACATTCTATTGCTTTCATGGGAATAGCTCAAAGATTGATTCTAGCATTGGTTTCAATGGGGAAGGGGGCATCAGGGAGGAATGATTTGATGATTCACAGGAAACCTTGTACTTACTAGGAAAATATTTTTGATCCTGCTATTTCCCCCACTTAATGTTTGAACGGATAGGCGTCTGTTCAAGCTAAATTATAGTGACACTCTTCTCTAACCCTATCCTCTGTTTCCAATCCAATTACATAGTTTTTTGGTTGTTTGAGGACATACCAGAAAAAAAAAAGAAAGAATGGATTAAAAAGCGGCATTTTGCTACAGCTTTTGAAAACTAGGTGGAGGAGGTAGTTACATCCTTGCAGGCATTCATGCTTCATGCCACTCCAACTCCATAAAACTGCCTAAGGCATCATTTAAACCTTTCCATTTCCTTTTATTTACACGACTGTCCTTCAAATCTTTCAAACCACTGGCCACCAAGGGTTTGTTTTGATCTTAGTTCAAACCAAAGAATTTTCTAGACCCTCAAAAGTTGAGGCTTGGAAACACCCTTTTTAAATGCTTGCACCACTTTTTTTTTTTTTTTTTTTTTTTTTTTTTGCTCTTAGTTTCTGGCAATGACCACATGTAAAAGCAAGGTAGAGTAAGGCTTTGTACTTTGAAAGCACTCCTTCATCTGAAGGCCTTTTCAAAGACCCTTAGTGACCAGAATAATTTTTTCCATTTTGCAAATGAAAGTACAGAAACATAAACACTTGCTTAAATATCTAGAATGAGCCTGCCACTGGCCATAGGGAAAATTAATGCAGATTTAGTGGAATTACATCATCTCAAGATTGGAAGAGAACTTAGCATTCAGAAAGTCATTCTTACATCACCCAGAATTGATTAGCAGTAAAGAAAAAAATAGTTTCTTCTTTGGAGCCTTTTGTATGTGCTTCAACCAAGAGGCCCGTCTTCATCAGCAACTGGACCAGAAACAATCAGAGAATACCTGCAAATGCTCTCAAGTGGAGAGCTGGATCTCTCCATCCCATAGGCTTGGAAGTAGACTCACCCAACCTCCATGTGGGGCGCTGCATCAGGACAAACACACAACGAATGTTCCTAAGGACTGGTATCTCACTTACATTTAACCAAAATCTTCTCTCTATAACTTGGCACCCGTTGGTCCTAGTTTTACCCTCCAAGGCCAAGAAGAATAAATCTATTATCCAATATGACAGTCTTTCAGATATTTGAATAAAGCTATCATACACTGCCCTCTCCTCCCCAAGCCCACAAAGTCTTCCCTAAACATCTTCATTTCCTTCGATTAATAATTGTATAGTTTCAAGTCCCTTTACCCTCCTCTTTGCTCTGCTCTGGACCCGCCTCAGCTTGCCAATGTCCCTCCTGGTGCTCAGAACTAAAATGTTACTTTAGGATGTTTGACTCATCCTCACAGGAAGATATTATTGGGTGGATAAAATGATGGGTTTGCAAAATAATCAACATTTATTACATTCAATTCGGCTGGTAGAGGAATTCTACCTGGGCATTTCCCTATCCCCTATTCCCTTTGTCCCCTGCCAGATTGGTCAGGGCTTACCCCTGGGAGTTCACTCAACTAACTGGATAGCATTGCCCAAAAAAGGAATGTCTTTGGGTGAGGGCTGAACTGGGTCAAGTGCAAATGAATCACTCACAACTCTTGAAAGGACTAGTTGGGTGTTGCCACAGCCTCTAGAGGAACTATCTGAACTCAGCTCCAAAGTGGCTATAGTAAGCCACAGAGCCTTGCTCAGTGTCTCCAGAAATAAGAAGGCTGGATTCCAAAATGGATCCATAAAAATTCAAAGGAGAGGGGGATAAGAGAGGGAACGGAAGAGGGAGAGCATGCTAGGGGAGAGGGAACTCTAGGAACCTCAGTTTCCTCATCTTTAAATGGGAATAATAATATTTGCACAATTTACCTCACAGGGTTGTTATGAGGAAAGTGCATAATCATAAATTATTATAATTTTTATTCAAGTCTTCCGACTTGCATGCTAGACCCTCTCCCACACAGCTACTTCTCAGGCTGGTTTCTTCCTGATACCTCAACAAAGTGGAAGGTAAACCCCTCTTGGCAGACCAATGTTTATCACTTTAGATCCACAGGGAACATTAGGCTATCATCTCATATATTTTACATTTCTTCCTTTGGCCCATTTAATAGAGCTTCTGAAGTATTAATATCCAGGGGGCATCAGCTCTACCCATTTACCAGCATTCATTGCGCTCATCCATCTGGTATCTCCCTGAATTACCCAAAGGCCACTGTTAAAATATGGAAGATATAATGATATCTGATATAATGGAAGGATTGGCTAACAAGGAACCATTGCTTAGAGGGTGATTGGGATTTTCCCTTCCTGGTAAGTTATACTGAGCATGTGCAATATTCCCTGTCTAGTTTTAATCCAATACATGGAGGCTTAATGAGACTTCTTCCAGCCATGAGTGCCTGAAGGGCTAGTGCAATGGGGTGATGAGTTTTCTGGTTGGCTGAGGAGCTGAAACTGAGAGTGCACACAAAAGTTTTGAGTACAGCAATTCTCACTCTTTTGCCTGGCAGTTTTTGATAGACGAAGACCTAGGATTTTTTTTTTGAACCCTAAGCATGAGAAGGGTGGGAGCAGCCTTACTCTCCCTTTCTGGTTACCATGTGTCTATGAAACCAAGTTGACTGTTCCTTTTGTGTTTATTCTTGTCTGATCTTAGGTAAATGGATATCCAGAGCTGGAAATGACCGGGTTATGACCTTATGAGCTTTGACAGGTCAGTAGAGTCATCACAGGTCCCATCGACAACAGGGGTCAGTAGCAGAGACCAGCAGTGCAGGCAGATAAGCAACCTGCTTGATCCATCCTAGCAGTGGACTGACCTGTCCGCAGAGCTAGTCCAACCCACCAAAACAACAGTTTGTCCATTGTGATGCCACACACTGAGCTGAACTTGGTGGGGGCTCTGCAAAGTGAGCAAAGGATTCCAGGGCTAGGAGGCAGAACAAACTGCTTGGCTTTATGTCATCCCCGAGTATTGACTCATGAGCCAGTGATACCGTCCTTTTGGCTGTTCCAAGAACAAGGCACTCCATCTCTTGGCTCCAGGCATTCTCTCTAGCTGTCCCCTATGTCTGGAACACTCTCCCTAATTCAATCTAGCTACTGACTCCCTGGCTTCCCTTAAGTCCCAACTAAAATCCCACCTTCTATAGGAAGCTCTCCCTAACCCCTCTTACTTCTAGTGCCTTCCCTATATTAGTTATTTCCTGTTTATCCTGTATATAGTGTGCTTTGTATATATTTATATGAGTGTTGTCTCCTCCATTAGTTAAGGTCCTTGAGGGCAGGGACTGTCTTTTGTCTCTTTTTGTAATCTTGACACAACACTGTGCCTGGCACTTAGTAGGCATTTAATGAATGTTTATTGATTGATTAAGCCCACTTTCCCCAAGGACACTGTGTTTGCAAGGAAATAGTGTACCCTGGTTTGATGGATGTTTTTGTAATCTGTCCTTCTATTCTTTCTTAGTAAATATATCTTTATAAAAATGAATGTATATCAGCTGCTTGCTTGATATTGGTGGGAGCACACTGAACAGAGATGTTTAAGCAACAGTATTAGAACTTCAGGGTTACCCCGGAACTTTAAGGTAGTCTTTGCTCTTTGGGACCTCAACCTGCCCTGTCTAGTATGAGCTGGAAGAGGGAGCTCGGAGGGGGGACTTCATAAATAGTTCTTTTTTAAGATTTTCGACAGTACCAGATCCAAATTATGCATATTTTTAGGTTTGTCCTTAGGTATACTAATATTATTGTACACTTAATAGACTACAGTATAGTCTAAGCACAACTTTTATATATACTGAGAAATAAAAAAAATCTTGTGTCTAGCTTTATTGTGATATTTACTTTATTGTGGTAATAATAAAGGCAAATACTGTTTCGCTGTCATCTTTCTGACTTGGAATTTTTGTCTTATTTACAAAAATGCACTTCTATCCAATATTAGTCAACAGTGTAGGTAACTGATGGCATGAGAATAGAAAAAAAAAAA
>NW_020954548.1:34135186-34195937 GCF_900497805.2 Vombatus ursinus | reverse complement strand
ACACACACACACACACACATACACACACACACACAGAGACCGCTAAGAATTACAGACCTATAGGCTCATAGGTCTTCAGGTGATGATAGCACCAATCAGCTGACTGAGTGCTCAGTTGGGGTGAGGGAGCAGATACAGATCTTTTGGAGAAAGGGATAATTTCTAGACATGGGAATGAGAGGCCTACAGAGCAGGGGTCATGGTTTAAGCCTCTCCAATCTGGAAGTGCTAGGGGCAAATTCTGGGGGTTAGAAGCAGAGAAGGCCAAGATCTTCCTCTGCAGCCTCATATACTTTCTAATGTTCTTGGTGGGGAGGGAGAAGTATTTTACATTCTACTAGAAGCCAACACTGCTCAAATAAATCTGCGACCAGCCAGCGACCTTAGGAACAAGCCCATGGGACTAAATGTGTGGAGATCTCAGAGCCACTAGAAAGGAAGGGCCAGGGGCTAATGGGCTTTCTGCAGTCATGGGAAAGGGGTAAGGAGGCATTTAAGGCCTGACTTTTTATGGTGAAACCTGAATCTGGGCCAGTATTCTGGGGCTCTCTCAGACTTTACAAACCACCACCATGCAGAGAGTTAGCGTTGCTATGTAATCTGTTCCAAAATTGGGAATAAGACTGAGCCCTCTGACCTCTTTGATATTCCCCTGGTCCTTGTGAGATGGGAACTACCTAGCTCTTAGCAAAGATAGGTATCTTAAAAAGTCAGGCTCTCATTAAGAACTCTGGGGGCTGATGAGAAGGCAACTGTTTTCTGGCTACCCAAGGAGCAGGGTGGGAAAAGAGACCCACATTCAAGTCCCAGTTCTGACAGTAGTAGCTTTACAACTGAAGGCAAGCCTCAGTTTCCTCAGCTGTAAAATGGGGCTAATAATACTTGCCTTGTCTAACTCACAGGAGTGTTGTGAGGAAAGTGCTTTGTCAACAGCAATGGGCTAGGGAAATGCTTGGCAGGTCTCCATAATGGATTATGGGCGCCTCAGACATTCACCACCAACCCCCTCCCACCTCCTCAAGAACCAAAGCAGATCCTGAGAGCCTGAAGGAAAGAGAGCACATTTCAGAAATGCTCAAGTTTATGAGCAAACTTTTTCAGCCAGGCCTGGAGCCTGGCCATGATTCTTCTCTTTGCCTTCATTCACGAGGCTTTTTCTCTGCTCCTTTCCCCATCCCCTGTAACATTACAAGAGGACACTCTCACTTGGGTCTTTCTTCGGAATGGGAGAAGATAAAAGGGTGGGATGGGAGTGGGCTGGGAGGTGGGGGAGGCAGGAACCAACCATATCATTGGAGTTGACAGACTGGGGTGTTTCCTGCTGGGAAGGCTGTTGTGGGACTGGTGGGGGCCGTCTCTGGGCCCCATGCAGATGGAGGAGTCAGGCCGTCATTGGCTGTGCCCACTGTGCCAGCCCTTTGATCTGGGAAACATTTCGAAAGAGCACATTTCATGTCTGAAAACAAGCTTCTCCAACTTGGAAATTTCCTCTTTGCAAGAGGGGCTGCAGGCTCTCTGGTCTGGGGGCTCTGGTTTAGGATAGGAATCTTGCTGCTGAGTAAATGAATAAAACCTAGGGTTTTCTTACACAAATGGGAGCCATTAGGAATAAAACTCTTTAGGCGATTTCTGGACAGAAATCCAAACTAGGAAATAAATCTCTTGCCTTAAAAAACTCACACTAACACCTCTGAGCTGTGGTAGCTTCTGAAACTCCCAACCCGCAGTGTGAATGCCAAATAAATGGATAGGTGCTACACCCAGAGCCAAGGCAGGGGTGAGAGGCCACAGTGGCTGTGGAAAGTCCCCTAGATAAGCTCGGGAGTTCACTGGCCAAGGAGACATAGCCCCTGCTTATTAGAGCCCCAGGATCCTGACATTTGGCATTTTCCCTTTTACTGTCTCTCTTCACAGCCCAAAATCCCCAATGGCTCCTCCTTATCCATAAGTTCATTTTCAAACTTCTTACCACCACAAAAATATCAATCTGGGAGGGAAAGGCCCTTGAAATTTCTGGCCAGAGCAGAAAAGAATTGCTATTTATACTCATTCTAAGCCATCTTTTGTCTCATCTTACCTAGCCCTTAGGTATCAAATGGGCATTGCCTCAGACAAACTGAAGCCTGGGAAAGACCTTAATTTAAAGAGACCAAGGCCATCCACTGCGTTCTGGGCCATCACCAGCCACGTTGACTTTTGTCTTGCCACTGGACTTCAGTGATTCTGGAGAGGAGAGGGAGGCCGCTCTGCCTCAAGTAAAGCCAATTCACTCAAAAATTAAGACGTCACCCCAGCGATGTCATTGGTCTTCTTCGAGAATGAAGGACAAACAACAAAATCAACACCCTTCAAACTCCTTAGTCTGATACTGAAGGCCTTCTGCAATCTGGTTCCAACTTAATCTTTCAGTGGTCCAGGGCACATAGCCCAGCTGGTCTCCTCATATGCTAAGTACATTCCTAGCTTCATGTCATTGCTCATACTTTTTCCTTACCTCTCCCTCTTCCCCATTCCCTCCTTTCAGTCTCTTCAAACCCTACGCATCTTTTAAGGCCTACCTTTTCAAGAAGGCTTTCCATAATACTCCAACCATCAGCCATCTCCTCCTTTCAAATCCCAGGACGCTTATTGTACCACATAATTTACCTTCCCTATTGAAATTGTAAACTAGAAGGCAAGGACTTTGTATTCTCCCCTAGTCCAATCTCCATCTCCACCCTGAATAACATGGGACAAATAACAGATACAGGTGAATAGCTGAATGAATGAACAGATTGATGAATAAATGAATTTGTCATTTAAAGGACCTACTAGTAGTACCTCTCTGTACTGCTTTCCCTGACATCAGCCACCAGTGGCATGGGAGAACTGAAGGGACGTGTTATTGAAAATCAGAACCTGCTCCCCTCTTAATCCAATTTCTTCCCCATGGGAAGGGGCACAGACCCAGAGAGAAGAGAGTAGTAGGATAGGGGCCAGTTCATTCAGATTTCTCAGATACAGACTCAGGGAGAATGGGGAGGGTCTGTGCTCCAGCTGTGGTGGCTGGTCTGTCTTCTCTTAACCCAGCCAAGGGTGCTGAGTTATTTCTTCCCTGCTTGGGTGTCCTCCTGGAATCTGGGTGTCCAATCTTCTCCCCTGCTGTGTTTGACCCAGTTCTTCTTGTGACAGTGTTGACCACATAGGAATCAGGTCATCTGGGTTCTAGTTCTAGTTCATGCTCTGCTACCAACTTGTCACAATCAACCTCTCAAAGCCTCAGTTTCTTCATCTCTCGAATATGGATATCCACCTGCCCCACTCCACTGCCCATTTGTATTGTGAAATTGTGGATGTGAGAGCTCTTTGGAAAGTCTGAGGCACGGACACATGAAAAGCAACATTACAGTATTGTAATGGGATAATGACAGCACCAGGCCTGGCTCTGGGCTATTGGTCTCCAGTGTGGCTTCTCACTCAACCTCAGGCCTTCTCTAGTTTCCCAGGACAGGCTTGGCTCTGGGCACTGTGGGAGTAATTCACTATAACTTCAGGAAGGACCAGCACTACATCATTGATGTTTTTGAGAAATCAGGGCTCTAACAAGAAACAGAGCTAATATTTAAGTAGCACTTTATGGTGGCTAACACTTTTAGTACTTTGAATTGGGAGAGAAGTACTTTATAAACTCTGTTCCCATTATGAGATGTGGAAACTGATGTTTAGAAAAGCCCAATGACTTCTCCAAGGTCACACAGCTGTAAGTGATGGAGCCAGGACTCAAACCCAAGTGTCCTAAATGTCAATAGAATGTTCTGCCCTGTATCATGCTGATGAAAAGAGCCTTTGAAGGTCACATCATCCAGTCCCCTGCTTCCAGGAAGACCCAAGCCAGAGTGGAGCAGGGTGGAGAACAACAATCCTTTCAGTCCTAATATTTAAGCTATTAAAGATTCAAATTGCACTAAGACTTTTGGGACACCACATATGAGGATTTCTAATCACTTTTGATTTCAAGAAAATGTTCTCGTGAATAAGGTTGGGGGACTGAGAGAGAAGGTGAACATGGAGCAAAATGCTATGAAAAAGTCAGTGTCCAGGAATTATAGGGAGGTTTGGCTACTCTCCCTTTCTCTAAGCAAACTTCAGAAGGAGAAGAGCAGGATTGTACTAAATGGAAAAAACTAGAGGTACTTAAATTGCCAGAGTCCCTGGAAAATTACCAGAAGCAGAAAAACAGGCTCAGACTCTGCTGACCAGGTTAACTTTGTTTGCTTGAAAGAAAAGGTAGCTCTCAGTCATGTCAGGTCTCTGCCTAAATCTGACTTGGGGGGACCATGTTCCTGAAACATGGAATAGGGACAGCATGGAAGACTTAAGGGGATGAGACAGTTGAGTATGCTTGATTCCTCTGTCCTCTGAGACCTGTCGAGACTTCCAAATTGAAACAGAGATGGGATGAGGCAATGGACAATCAATACAAGAATGGGAGTCCTCAATGAGATCCATTGACCCACATTCACTAGTACTTGAGGCCATTTCTCCACATTACCAGGCACTGAGGGCAAGAGAAACAACCAGCTATTTAAGGAAATCCTATTCCCTAATTCAGAAACGACGGATTCTTTTTCTTTAAGAAAAATGTTTTTGTTGTTGTCGTTCTGTACATGGCAAACATGAACAAACATCAGGATTTCAACATACAAGGAAGAACAGAGAAAGAGGATTCTATAATATACCCTGCATCTCCATTACACATAGCATGTATTTCTTTTAAAAATTATGTAACACATTTAACAAGTTAGTTTCAAAGCTATCCTACTTTTATGTGCCTCCTAAACCAGTCTGTTAATATATCTTTTTTTAAAAAAAAAATCTACAATGACCCTTTCTCTTTCTTTTCTTTTTTATTCTTTTTTGGTGTCACAATTACTGCTATTCCCCCCCCCAAAAAAAATCAACAAAACACCCTTGCAACAAATAGGCATAGAGAAATAAAACAAATCCATACACTGGCCATGTCTAGAAACATGTTTCAGTCTACTGGGCTGGGGAACCTGTAGCCTCAAGGCCACAGATTCCCCACCCCTGGACACCCTAAGCTCCCACCTAGTGACATTGATTATGAGGGACCCAAATAGGGATCAGGATCCCTTTGTTAGATTGGAAACCTACAGAGGAGTTGTGGGATTGTAACTGAGAAGGCAGTGGTGGGGGTCTGCCCCACCGCAGAGACAATGGCTGCATTCTGTAGTCAGCTCATCTGTCCCCAAACGTGTTGTAGCAATAGCTATAGCAGCTGGCACAAGTCTCATTTTGATTCCTGGTCCAGAGAGATAGAATCTTCCCATCCTGGTTGTCCAGGCGAAGTTGAAATTGATAGAGCTTCCATTGCCCTCTAAAATTCTATTTCCACAGGGTGAGGAGCCACAGCACTTTAAAAAGTAAATAAGTAGCTACTGATTACTAGTCAATTGCTACTACAAAAGTAACAAGAAGAGAATGACAGTAGAATGTAACCTCCTTGAGGACAGGGATATTTTCATTTTTGCCTTTGTAAGCTCAACACATAGCACGGCGGTCTGATGCCCAATAAATGTTCACAGATTTGAATTGAAGGCAAATTATCCCACAGGCTAAATTCAGAGTGGTTCATGATATATTGACATGACAAACAGAAGACCTGGTACTTGATGTGTTTTTACACTGATTTATGGGTCATAGCTAATGGCACATGCTGAGTGATCTCAGGCATGGCTAATGCAAGGGTGGAAAATCAAAGATCTGGGACAGGAATCTTTGGGAGAATGTCCCTAAATGGAATTGGCATTTAACTACTTGTCTGTCTACCTAGAAAAGCCCCACCATTGAAGAGGAGTATAGTGAGGTCTACCAACTTACGTGACCTACAACAGAAACTACAGCTGCAAGATGCCAGGACTCCCTACACCTTGCATGATGGGTGAATGGGTGAAATGGACATAGAAGAAAGGATGAAGAATGCATGTGTACTGTGTATCCCAATATGCCATTCATTAGATCCAACTTTGCCACTATGGTAATCAATTATGTCAGCTGCCAGGACACGTGACTTAACTTGAACCCCAAGTATTGCAAAATCCTGTCAAAGACAGGAAAAAAAGTCATTGGGGGTTAGCAGAGTGCCTGACACATTGCCATAGAATGCTACGCTTTGTAGCCTCTGATCTGAGATTTCAGGTTTCTGCTTAGGAATTTCAAGAATAAGCCTGGGAACATAGGATAAAATGTACTTTCCACATATCACATAGCACCTTCAAGCAGATGACATTATGGAACATTGGGCTGGTCTGTTAAAAACTCAAATAAAACAGCTCTTAGGAAGCCAAAACTTACAAAACTGAAGAGGCATGTTGCAGGTGGTAGTGGCATTTCAGGTGTTTGAGAATTAATTCTGTTTGTCAGATTTAATTACTGTGGTATGTTCAATCAATAAGCATTTATTAAGTGCCTATTATATGAAACGCACTGTATTAGGTGGATACAAAAACAAAAATAAAACCATATCTGCCCTCAAGGAGTTTATGGTCTATCAGGGTTAACAACAGGTACACATATAAGTTGTTGTTGTTATTGTTGTTGTTTGTCCTTCATTCTCGAAGAGGACCATGATGACAGGGAGGTGATGCCATGATATGCAAATGAATTGAATTTAAGTGAGGGAGGGCTGTGCAAAGTCACCAGCCTCACTTTCTCCTCCTGAGCCACAAAATATATACGGGGCAGCTAGGTGGTGCAGTGGATAGAGCCCCAGTCCTGGAGTCAGAAGGACCTGAGTTCAAACCCGGCCTTAGACATTTACTAACTGGGTATCACTGAGCGACCTCAAAACTCTACTTCAGTTTTCTCATCTATAAAATGGAGATAATAATAGCATCTACTTCCCAAAGGTTGTTGTGAGGATATTTGTAAATAACCTTGCAAACCTTAAAGCCTTACATAAACACTAGTCAATGATAATAATAATAATAATAAACACAAGGTAATGGGTGGGCTCCTGAAAGGTTTCATGTAGAAGGTATCATTTAAGCTGAATTTTAAAGGAAACAAGGAATCCTAAGAAGCAGAGGTTCAGAAGGAATGCATACCAGGAATAGAAGACAGCCAGTCTAAAGGCATGGAGATAAGAGATAGAGTGGTGTGTGTAAGAGACAGCAAAGGGGCTAGTCTGGCTGGACTGCAGAATGTGAGAAGGGGAGGACGATATAACACGGTTGGAAAGATAGATTGCCACCGTGTTGTGAAGGGCTTTAAGAGAAACTGGATATGTATATGTAGGTGGTGCAGTGGATAGAGCACTGGGCTTAGAATCAGGAAGACTCATCTCTGTGAGTTCAAATCCAGACACTGAACCCTGTTTGCCTCAGTTTCCTCATCTGCAAAATGAGCTGGAGAACAAAATGGCAAACCACTCCGGTATCTCTGCCAAGAAAACCCCAAATGGGGTCAGTCAGATGTGACTGAGATGACTCAACAACAACAATAATAAAAGCAATAGGGAACCATAGGAGTTTATTGAGGTCAAACCTATGCTTTAGGAAAATAATTTTAATAGATAAATGAAGGTTGGATTGAAGTGAGGAGAGACTTCAGGCAGGGAAATCAATCAAGAGACTATGGTAATAGTTCAGTCAAGGCTGACCTAGGGTGTTATGTGAATAGAGAGAGGGAAGAGGATGAGCAAGGGAGAAAGGAGAAACAAGATTCAGGAAGTGATTGGATGTGTGGGATAAGTAGGAGAAAGCAAGGTCTTGAGGTTAGCCAAAGCTGTGAACCCTAGTAACTGGAAGGATGATGGTGCTCTCTCTCTCTCTCTCTCTCTCTCTCTCTCTCTCTCTCTCTCTCTCTCTCTCTCTCTCTCTCTCTCTCTCTCTCTCCCCCTCTCTCTTTTCCTCCCCCCCTCACTCCCTCCCTGCCTTCTTCCCTCCATCCCTCCAAAAATAGGCAAATTCAGAAAAGAGGTACACTTGGGGAGGAAGCTAGTTCTGTTTTGGACATGGTGAGTTTGAGATGCCTATGAGACATCTAGTTTGAAATGTCCAATAGGCACCAGATTGGTGATATAGACCTTAAGTTCAGGAGAAAAACAAAGGTGTTTCTAGAAACCTAAAAGTCATTTGCGTAATTATATTGATGGGAGTTGGTGAGGTCACCAAATGAAAGAGTAGAGAGAATAGGGACCAGGCCAGAGCCTTGCAGTACATATACGGTTAGAGGATGTCTTAACGAATTATGAAACAACAAAGGACAAAGAGCTTTAGACAGGTAGGTAGACAATCAAGAGAAATTTTGCTACTGTGATATTTTGTGTTAAATATAAAGTATTGAGATATTGTGCAGTGGTGTCAAACTCAGAAACAGGAGCTACTATACTTTTCATAAACCCTGTGGGCTGCATATTCATTTAGAAAACTACATATGCTTTTACATATATGTGTGTGTGTGTGTGTATTTTATTAATATATTAACTCATTAAAATCAAATAGGAACTACATTTTTTTTGATGTTGTAAATCAGAATTAGAACCAATAGGAGGAACCACCAGAAAGAGGAAACAAAACACAACAGAAGAAAAAAAAGTAGCAAATAGTATGCTTCAATCTACATTCAAACTCCATAGTTCTTTCTTCTTTATGGATAACATTTTCCATCATGAGGCCTTTGGAGATGTCTTAGACCCTTGTATTGCTGAGAAGGGTTAAGTCTATCAATATTAGTCATCGCACAACATAGCTGTTATTGTGTACAAGTTCTCCTGGTTCTGCTCTCTTCACTCAGCATCAGACCATACAGGTCTTTCCAGGTTTTTCTGAAGTCAACCTGTTCATCATTTCTTATAGCACAATAGTGTTCCATTATATTCATATACCGCATCCTCTCAATTTCCAGTTCTTTGCCACCACAAAAAGAGCTGCTATAAATATTTTTGTACATGTTCGTCCTTTTCCCATTTGCATGATCTCTTTGGGATACAGCCCTAAAAGTGCTATTGCTGGGTCAAAGGGTATGCACATTTTTATAGCCCTTTGGGCATAGTTCCAAATTGCTCTCCAAAATAGTTGTATCATTTCACAACTCTACCAACAATGCATTAGTGTTTCAATTTTCCCACATCTTCTCCAGCATTTATCATTTTCCTATTTTGTCATGTTGGCCAATCTGATAGGTGTGATGTGGCACCTCAGAGTTGTTTTGATTTGCATTTCTCTATTTAATAATGATTTAGAGCATTTTTTCATATGACTATAGACGACTCTAATTTCTTCATCTGAGAACTGTCTGTTCATATCCTTTGACCATTTATCAATTGGAGAATGACTTGTATTCTTATAAATTTGACTTAATTTTCTATATATTTTAGAAATGAGGCCCTTGTCAGAGAGACTGGTTGTAAAAATTCTTTCCCAATTTTCTACTTTCCTTCTAATCTTAGTTGCATTGGCTTTGTTTGTGCAAAAACTTTTCAATTTAATGTAATCAAAGTTATCCATTTTGCTTTTCGTAATGTTCTCTATCTCCTGTCTGGTCATGAATTCTTCTATTCTCCATAAATCTGATAGGTAAACTATTCCTTGCTCTCCCAGTTTGCTTACAATATGAGCCTTTATATCTAAATCATGAACCCATTTTGACTTTATTTTGGTATATGGTGTGAGATTTTCATCTATGCTAGGAACTACATTTTAATCTGGTTTGGGCTGCATTCCAGAGCACCAGGTGTGTGACCCTTTGTTGTGGTGGCTGGGGCCCTGGACTTAGAGTCGGGAAGAACTAGGTTCAAATCCCACTTTCCTATATGACCCTGGACAAGTCACTTAACCTCTCTGGTTAAGTTTCCTTTATCTGTAAAATGAGGGCATTGTATTCCATAGCCTCTAAGATTCCTTTCAGCTCTGACCCCAAGTTTAAGTACATAGTCAATTCAACAAACATTTATTAAGCACTTACTATGTCCTAGGAACTGTGCAAAATACTGAGAATACAAATACAAGCTTAAAAAAAAGTCACTTCTCTTAAGGAGGTTACATTCTAGTAAGAGAAGGCAACATGTAAAAAGGAGTTTAAAAAGTAGGGCAGCTGGATGTTCAGGGAGGGAGTGAAGGATAGATAGTTTGGGCCCTTCATCAAAATGGATGTTCCATGAGAAGGGGGCCTCAGGGGCAGAAGGAACTGAGTCATGCTAGTCAAGTCCAAAGAATGAAGGATGTATTTATGTTAATATATTAAAATATGGGGGTTATTTGTCTACGGTCTGAATTCTTTTTTTTTTTTTTTTAGGCAATCGGGCTTAAGTGACTTGCCCAGGGTCACACAGCTAGTAAGTGTATGGTCTGAGGCCGGATTTAAACTCAGGTCCTCCTGACTTCAGGGCCAGTGCTCTATCCTGCAGTCTTAATTCTGCTGAGCATCTAACACTGTTAGGAAAAGGGGTTCCTAATAAAATTTTCTAGTTGGTTGGCTTAGGTCAGCTCCACTGGTCACTGATCCCAGCTGCCTCCTGTTGGCCTTACTAGAACGATACCACTTGGGTTACTCATACCTTTCAAGGTCAGACTTTACTAGGCCCTTGCCACTGTTGGATCCTGAAATATTTTATGAATATTTTCCATCTTGGTAAGGCCTAGTGGTATCTGATAAACAATGTTTACTGTTAAGAGGTATAGATCTAGGAGAAATGCTACTCCTTGGACCAAGAATTGTGACTGTCACACAATTCTGTTTTAAACTCATCCAGGATTTGATGGGAGAGATGGCACCCCTCTTAGATGCTAATTAAACACTCAAAGTTAACTCCCACAAGGTACTTTTTTCTTAACCAGATCTGTGATTTTATCAGTGTAGAGAACACCTGGGAGGCAATTCTCTCCACTGGTGCAGGTTAGCACCTGCTTGGCAAGTTATAGTCTTGGAGTTAGCCAGGGCACTGATAAGTTCATTGGCATTCCCAGGGTCATACGACCAGTGTGTATCAGAGGCAGGACACATGACTTTTTGACTCTGAGGCCAGCTTTCTATTCACTATTCTATATTGCTTCTTAAGTTACTTTATCATTATGAAATGCATCCATGCCCTCCTAATGAGTTTTCTTTCTAAGTGTCGTGATTCATATTTGGACAATTGTAAATCAATTCTAATATAATAATCCAGGATTGAACCTGTATAGCTATGCAAAAGGAGACAGACAGGCAAGCTGTCTCACACCTTGTGAAGGAAATATAATAGTACCTGTGGGCCTTTTTGGATGGTGGTGGGGGTACTCTTTGTCCGGTAGTCTGGGGAGAGGTGTCATTGATACTGTGCATAATTGTGAAACATCATGCATGCTGTTTTAAAAGAGGTGTGTAGGGGGCAGCTAGGTGGCACAGTAGATAAAGCTCTGGCCTTGGAGTCAGGAGGACCTGAGTTCAAATCCAGTCTCAGACACATCACACTTATTAGCTGAGTGACCCTAGGCAAGTCACTTAACCCTGATTGCCTCACCAAAAAGAAAAAAAAAACTACACTAAAAGAAGTGTGTAAAGGAAGAGGAAGATGAATAAAGTGCTGTTACAGACGGCTGGGATGTCTACGCCAATCCAACCATCTAGCAGCATGAATTTATCAAGCACTTACTATGTGCAAAGCACAATGATGAGATGGAAAAGGGAAAACATAAAAGAGACATAAGCTTGTAGTAATAATAAAGTGATAAAGTAATAATAAAGTGAGAGAGAGGGGGAGGGAGGAAGGGAGG
The DNA here is from genome assembly GCF_900497805.2 of Vombatus ursinus. Lineage (NCBI taxonomy): Eukaryota > Metazoa > Chordata > Mammalia > Diprotodontia > Vombatidae > Vombatus > Vombatus ursinus. The sequence continues at coordinate 34,184,184 of NW_020954548.1, read as the reverse complement.
ATGGAAAGAGAGAGAGAGAGAGGGCATTTATTAAAAGTTTTACTATGTGCTAGGCACTGTGCTAAGAGCTGAGGATACAAATACAGGAAAGCAAGACAATCCCTGCCCTCAGACAGCTTACATCTTAAGATAGGAAGACATCAAGTAAAAGGGAGCTGGAAAGTGAGGGAGGGTGGAAGGTTGTCTGGAAAGTACTACGGAGGCCTGGATTTGGGCACTATGAGACCTAAGCTGGCATCCAAAAGTCAGAGCGATTCCAGATTTATGCTCTGTGTGTAATATCTAGGATTGATTGGTACTGCTGCACTTATAATGTAATGTCTGATTATTTTATTTCTATTACTCTGCACAGAATCTCAGAGTAGAAAGGATTTCAGAGGCCATTTAGGACATAGCTGAACAAGAATCTATGCTCCAACATGCTCCCAAAGGGGCCATTGTGCTTTTGCTTGAAGACCTCTGGTGATGGGAGCCTTGCTAGCTCCCAAGGCAACCCATTTCAAAAGTCCTTCATAACATCAAGCCTAAACTCGCTTCTTTGAAGCGTCTAACCATCTCTCCATCTGTCCTCTGGTCCAAGCAGAATGTGTCTCATCCCTCTTCCACACCACGGAAGTCCTTGAAGGCGGCTGTTGTATCTCCCTAAGACTTCTCTTCTCCAAGCTAAACATCCCCAGGTTTCTTCAAACCTCCCCTGTAGGACATGGATCTAATGTCCTCCTCCGATGATCCCTAGCTAATCAATATCTTTCTTAAAATGTGGTGCCCCAGATGTGACCTGACCAGGACAGTCCTTGGGCAGCTAGGTGGCATAGTAGATAGAATGCCTGGCCTGGCGTCAGGAAGACTCCTCTCCGTGAGTTCAAATCCAGCTTCAGACACTTACTACCTATGTGACCCTGGGCAAGTCATTTAACCCTGTTTGCCTCAGTTTCTTCATCTGTAAAATGAGTTGGAGAAGGAAATGGCAAACCATTCTAATATTTTTGTCAAGAAAACCCCAAATGGGGTCCCAGAGAATCGGACATGATTGAAAAATGACTCAACAAAACAATAGTAAAAAATTGCTATTGTCTGATGTTCCCTAGCTAATCAATATCTTTCTTAAAATGTGGTGCTCCACATTGTGCAATGACTGACTTGGATAGACTTAGCTCTTCTGAGCAATGCAAGGATCTAAGACAACTCCAAAAGACTCACGATGGAAAATGCTATCCACATCCCGAGAAAGAACTATGGAGTCTGAATGCAGATGGAAGCATACTGTTTCCTCTCCTTCTCTTATTGTTTTGTTTCTTCTGTCCTGTGGTTCCTCCCATCAGTTCCAATTCTTCTTTACATCATGACTTATGCGAAAATATGTTTAATATGAATATATAAGTAGAGCTTATATCAGATTACACGCTGTCTTGGGGAGGTGGGAAGACAGGGAGAGGGAGAAATTTTAAAACTCAAAATCTTATGGAAGTAAATATTGAAAACTAAAAATTAATTAATTAATTTTTTTTAAAATGTGGTGCCCCAGATGTGGTCTGACTAGGACAGAGTACAACAATACTGTCATCTTCAGTCTTAGACACTATGACTCTTATTATGAAGACTAAGATCACGTCACCTTTTTTAGGATGTTCTATTACCCTATTGAGTCCTGTTTAGCTTGTAGTCCACTTTTCAGATCGTTTTCAGACAAACTTCTGTCTAGCCATAACATTTCCATCTTGTACTTCTGAAGTTGATTTTTAACCTAATTGTAAGACATCCTGTTAAATTCTCTTATATTACAGTTAGACCACTATTCTGTCAAGATTTTTTTAATCACGATTCTACCATTCAATATATGAACCATCCCTCCTAGTCTTATCTTGATTTTGAGTTTGACAATCATTACATCTCAAAATCATTGATAAAAACGTTAAACAGTGCAGGGTCAACCATAGATCCTTGGGGCCTTCCACTCGACATTGTCTTTCAAGCAGAAGACAAATCATTAATGTCTACTCTTTGGTCCAATGATTCAAACAGTTCCGAATCTAACTAACTGTACTCTCATGGAGCCTGTATCTCCACTTTTTTTTTTTTTCAAAAATAGCACAATGGACTTTGTCAAATGTTTGACTAAAATCTAGGGAAACAATATCCATAGCACTCCCATGATCTAGAAGGTTAGCAATTCTGTCAATAAAGGAAATGAGGTTGGTCTGGCATGACTTGTTTCTTGATGAAGCCATACTGGCTCTTTGTGATTACCACTTCCTTTTTGAGATGTTCATTAACCATCCTTTTAATAATGCATTATAGAATTTTGCCAGAAACCAACGTGAAACTTCCTGGCCTACAGTTTGAAAATTCCATTCTCCCCCAATTTTTAAAAACAAGGACAATTGCCTTTTTCCGGTCATGCAGCAACTCTTCCTGTCTCCATTATCTTCCAAAAGATCACTAATAGTGGCTCTGCAATTACATCTAGTTTTTTTCCCCCCTAGTACCTTGGGATACGGTTCACCTGGGTCTGATTACCTGAATTCATCATGGACAGCCAGAGGTCCTTTTGCTATCTCCTGACCTATATTGGGTATCAACTCCCTATTACTTATTTTTGTTGTTTACAATCCAAAGAGTGTTCTACTTGGCAAAGGAGATAGAATAACAATAAGAATTAAGTAGTTCTGTCATCCCTCTTATGCATTACCAATGAACCAAACACCCCCAAGCCACGGTCCTGTCCTGTCTTTGAGCCTTCTTTCCCCCCCATTATGGCTACAAAAACAATAGCCCTTTCTTGTTGTCCTTGGCTTTTCTTGCCAGCCTCAGCTCACTCTGAGCTTTAGTGGTCTTCATCCTGTTCTTACAGGGTCATACCATGCTTTTTTACCCATACTGTCACCTGTTCTTCCTTCCATCTTCTGTATATGGACCTTGATTGGGTGGCATGTTTGATGTGGATGATAAGTGAGGGATGGCATATACTGGGTAAATAAACTAAAGAGGTTTGCGCTATACTCTAGGAGGCTCAATAGGTAGAATTCTTGAGCCTGGACTCAATAAGACCTGAGTTCAAATTTGGCCTCGGACACTTACTAGCTGTGTGACCCTGGGCAAATCACTTAACCTTTGCCTCAGTATCCTCTCCTATAAAATGGAGATAACAATAACACCTACTTCCTAAGGTTGTTATAAGGAGTAAGTGAGATAACAATTGTAAAACGTTAGTACAGTGCCTGGCACATAGTAGGCACTATATAAATGTTAGCTTTTTATTATCATCATCATCATCATCATTATCATTATGATTATTACTACTTAACTTTTATCTCAACTATCCTGGAGCTCTTGTGCTTACAGCATTCAAATGTTCAGTTTGGTCAATGATGCCATCATTTTGGTGTTGTCATTTCCTTGAGGACTATAAGAATTTCTTGTTGTTGTTGTCGTTCAGCCATTTTAGTCGAGTACGACTTTTTGTGGTCCCATTTGGGATTTTTTTTGGCAAAGATCCTAGAGTGGTTTGCCATTTCCTTCTCCAGCTCATTTTGTAGATGAGGAAACTGAGGCAAAGAGGGTTAAGTGACTTGTCTGGGGTCACACAGCTAGTAAGTGTCTGAGGTCAGATTTGAACTCAGGTCTTCCTAACTCCAGGCCCAGTGGTCTATCCACTGAGCCACCTAGCTGTCCCTTAATTTAGCTCAAGGGCAATTCAGTGAAACTGTGTTGCCCTAAACAACTGATCAGCTTAGATAGCATCTGGTTTAGAGAAATGATCACTCTGAAGCTAACTGTACCTCTAGGCGACAGGTGACTTGAAGTCTGAAGTGGCCATATAGTAATTCTAGCTAAGGACTATCAGAAAACATTATATAAATATAAAGATAGATATATGCACATATACTCATGTGTATGTATATGCATGTTTGTGTGTACAAAATCATTTCAGTCACCATGCTTCTTTATCCATGTGTTGACACAGTTCATGCTACTCTTGTGGAATAACCTCATTTGGGCCATATGGTCAATCAGCCAAGTGGACTCCCAATGACATTCCCCAACCCAGCAAAGTGGTGAAAGGAAGGAGGAAGACCAGAGAAGAATGCCTGGGTGGGACTTCCCATTGGCCAAAATGAACATTTGGAATGCTGTGAGCACAAGAGAAGCAGAATAGTTGTGATAAGTGTTGAGTAATAATAGTAGCTAACATTTATATAGTGCCTACTCTGTATGTACCAGACACTTGAGCTAAGGCTTTACAACTGTTACCTCATTTGATTCTTACAACAACCCTGGGAAGTAGGTGCTATTATTATCTCTGCTTTACAGATGAGGAAACTGAGGTAAACAGAGGTTAAGTGACTTGCCCAGGGTCACACAGCCACACAATATGTGTGCATATACATATACATACATATATACATATTATACAATAGATATATAATCCATAACCCAGGGCTCCCCAAAGACATGAACTGAGTCTGATCCTAGGGAATGAAATAAAAACAGTAAGGTTATGTTTTTTTCACTTATTATGCCCTGACCTGAAGTCTATTCTAGGAAAAATCTAAGTATGACTTAGATATAGTTGTGTCTAACTTTCATCTCATTTGAGCAAAAGTGGGCGCCTAACTCCCATACAAGCACTCGAGGTAATAAATATAAATCTGGTATGGGACAGACTATATTTTTACTCCCTAGGAAATACAAAAGATATAAAGAACATATAAAAAAACACAAGCAGATATAGAAAACACAGAAAGCTCATAAACTCCCCTACGTGTGCACGCCTCAGAAGGCAATTGTATTTTAGGGCTTCTGAACAAGCAACACTGTTTCCCATCAGGCTTGCACTGTCTGAATCACTCATTGTAATCCTGGAGGCATGGCAAGGTCCAGGTCTCTTGATTCTAAAGTCACAGCTCCTCTTCACTGCTCCTTCAGCCAGAGCAGCCCTACGAGTCATCCTCCTCTTTCTCTAAGAAGGACACTACCTAGCAACATTTTCTGTAATGTCTCCACTTGGTCCAAGCAAGCAAACACTTGTCTGCTTCTGCCATGAGCTTCTACAGAAACTCTATCAATACCTTGGCTGTTGCCATTTCTTGGGAGGGGAAAGTCCACTACCTATAACTCTCCTCTTAGGATATATGGATAATCCCGGGGCTGCCTGCAGCTGTGTGCTTCTGCAGTAACTCAGATCTTCAATCTCAATCTGTGCTTGGAAAGCTATGGATTGGTATATGAAACTCATGTGCTTCTGCCCAACCACAGGCTTTGCCACCACTGGAACCCAGATCAGCTATGATGTATCTAGCCTGTCCTCTGAATGGGGAAAAGATAGAAGGCAAAAAAGGCCAGAGAGCGGCCTTCATTCTCTTAAGTCCTAACCAGCTAATCATATTCAGGGTAGTCACCATCTCTGAAGGTCAATCAAAAATTGACTCTATCCTCTCAACGAGGTACCACTGGAGTATAGACTCTATAGGAAAAGATTCTTTTCTGACCCAAGACAAAAACTCATGTATGCTTTGTAAACTCCTCAAATTGATGAGTGGCACACATCCTGATTAGAGCCCTTTTGCATATAAAATTTTTTGAAATTTAATAAATGCTTTGGGGATTTGAAAGTGATTTCCCTTGTTTCTTTTGATATTGGAAATCTAAATATGAGTTAATGAACCAAGCCTGGTCCCTGGGAGTTTGGGGTTGCCAAATTCACCATTACCCTTCTCTCCGTAGCCTGGTTTGAACATCATTCCTCTCCTTTTTTTTTAAATTTTTAGACAATTGGGTTTAAGTGACTTGCCCAGGGTCACACAGCTTGCAAGTGACAAGTGTTTGGTCTGAGGCTGGATTTGAACTCAGGTCCTCCTGACTTCAGAGCCAGTGCTTGATCCACTGTGCCACCTAGCTGCCCCTTCCTCTCCTTGTTATTTCCTCCAGGATCGGGGTTAGGATGGGCTTTATGTTGGGAGCGCTAGATAGTCCAGCCAAGTAGAGGAGCCTGTTATTCTCTATAAAAACTCAACTGAGTCATGTGTGTTAAGGAATAAAATATTATAAAGTTTTTTTTTCCTTTGCTGGACCATGGATTTCATCTGTGTAGAGAGCTTCTTCTATTAATAAAGATCAGTAACCTCTCTGCATCTTCTGGTCAGAGAGAGTTTCCCGGGACACTGGGAGAATAAGGAACTTGCCCAGAGTTTCACAGCTAGTATGATGATGATGCTAATGATGGTGGTGGTGGTGATGATGATGAGGAGGAGGAGGAGGAGGAGGAGGAAGATGATGATGGTGATGGTGGTGGTAGTAGTGGTCATGGTGGTAATGATGATGATGATGATGATGGCAGTGGTGGTGGTGGTGGTGATGATGATGATGGTGGTGGTAGTGGTGGTGGTAATGGTGGTGATGGTGATGTGATGGTGGTGATGGTGATGGTGATGGTGGTGGTGGTGATGGTGGTGGTAGTGATGATGATGATAATGATGATGATGATAACTAGACTTGGTGTAGCACTTTGCATAGCTAACATAGTTAATAATAATAACTAGTATTTATGTAGCACTTTGAGGGTTGTAAGCACTTTGCATATATTAATTAACTCATTCAATACCTACAGCAACCTCCATTTTACAGATAAGAAAACTGTGGTAGGACCAACAATTTCCAGAGGCAGCTTCCCTGACCCTGACATAGCTCTCTTTCCCCATGCAACCCAATTGGTCCCAGTTTCTCTGATGCAGCTTCCTGGTCTAGGGGCATAAAAAGTCCCAACCTCATGTAGTCCCCACTTCTAAGACTTGTTGGGTACCTGAGACCACTCCAGTCACTATACCCTGATGACTAAACAGATGTGTTTCCAGATAGAGGCACAGGGACTGTGTCCAGAGAAGCTACATACTACTATGTATTTGTTGCATAGTCTTGCTTTGTTAGGGCAAAGTAGACCCCCTCCTTCATTAAATGTTCAGTGACTCACAGGTGCCTCATTTCTTCCCAACATCAAACCTGAACCGAGGGGGCACTCACTGGCTTTAGAGCCCCACCTACAATATTTGACTTAGTCTTGGCAGTTTGGGATGAGAGATGGTCTCATGGATCATATCGTGGTTAACTTGGAGGGGGAGCCCTGAAAATATGAAGGACCCCAAACCCCTTGCCTCCATCTGGAAACACATCTGGTCAGTCATCAGTGTACAGCTGGGGGCCATCGCCAGTTGTCCTGACCTATGTCTTGCCACTGGACTCTAATGACTCTGGAGGAAAGAGTAAGGCTGATGTCTTTGCACAGCTCTGTGGTCACTTGAATCCAATTCAATTGCAAGTCAAGACATCACCCTCCTGATGTCATTGGTCCTCTTGGAGAACAAGGGACGAACAACAAGGGTATAGCCACTCAAGCGATCTTGGGCACCCACCAAGTTTGAGAGGCAGTGACTAAACGAGGTTGGGATCTTTTATGCCCCTCTAGACTAGGAAGTTGCTCAGGAAAGGGATAGTCCTACCACACTGAGGATGAGAGAAATTAAATAACTTCCGCAAGACCCCACAGCTAAGCATCTAAGGTAGGATTCTGACTCCAAAACACGCCCTCTCTCCACTCTGTCACCTAGCCACATGTACCAAAGATAAGATTTAAACTTAGGTCTTCCTGATACTGAGGCTAGCCCACTATCCACTTCTCTATGTTCTCTCAGACACTTACTAGCTGTGTGACCCCTGGGCAAGTCACTTAATCTCTGTTTGCTTCAATTTCTTCAACTGTAAAATGGGGATAATTACAGCACCTACTTCTCAGGATTGTTGAGAGGATCAAATCAGATAATATTTGTAGAAAGTGCTTTACACAGTGCCTGGCATACCAGGCATTGTATAAATGTTTATTCCTTTCTTTTCCCATGATGAACCTAGAATCATAGAATATCAGAGCTAGAAATGACCTTTTAGGCCATTTAAGTCCATTTTTTTCAATGAATAAAAATCTGTTTTTCATTTTCTCCCCTTCCCATCTCTTCTATCACCACCCCCTCAACCACCCACCAGTGGGAAAAAAAAAAAGAAAAACAAAATAAAATCCCTATCCATCAAATGTGCATAGTCAAGCAAAGCAAATTCCACATTGGCTGTATGCAAAAAATCTATGTCTCGGTCTACACCTCAAGTCCATCCCCTTCCTCTGTCAGGAGGTGGGTAGCATGTTTTATCATGAATTCTCTGGAACCATGGTTGGTCATTGTGTTGATCGGTGCTCTTGAGCCTTCCAAACTTGTTTTCTCTTTAAGAACGCTGTTGTCCTCGTATAAACTGTATATAGTGTTCTGATGCTGCTCGTTTCTCTCTGTATCAGTTCATGTGAAATTTTTCAAAATACTTTTTTTATTATAATTTTCAAAAGTTCTTCTGTTGCCTACCTTATTGGGAGGTGAAGGTAAGCTCAGCTTCTGGAAGGTCATGCCTGGGGACCTCAAACTGCATCAGTCTGGAAAGCACAGAACTGGTGGTCGGCTCTATCTACGTGCCTCCTCCGGGCCCAGCCTCACTCCGCCGAGGGAGCCCATCGCCAGAAGGCTGACCACAGGGTGATGCATGTTTCTAGCCACAGCATCCCACAAAGATCATTCTAATCGGAGGAGTTGCAATCTGTTCTGTATTAATGGAGGGAGTGCCCCCATCAAGGAAATCACTGAAATGAGAAATGAATCACGATATGCTACTAAAAAAAAAACCAAAAACAAAACCAAACTCTTCCTGAGTAATGGATATTGATAGCACATAATCTAAATGATTTGCTCCGCTTGCTACATTTTATACTGTATTACTCTGATAAAAATAAATAAATAAAATTATTTAACCACTGACAGAGTCTGGGGACTCCTCCCACCCCCACTCCCATCTCCAGGCCCAGGCAGGACCATATCCCACCCACTCGATGGGCTAACCCAACTGCGTGAGCTGCCACATCTGGGATGCATGCAGTAACTGAGGCAATCAAGGCCCTGTCAGCCAGAAATAATGCCAGGTTTGTCTGGGCAATGAGAAGGCTCAGGCCTTGGAGATTGAAACAGCTTGCTTTTGAAATTAAGTTGCAGAACATATTAGCATCCCTAATGAAGCTAATTTGATTTGGTTTTCTTTAAAATAAAAAGGGCCCCAAACTAGAATTAAAAGGCCCACACTCTCCACCCCTCTTGAATAGTCACAAGGCATCAACCTTCTTCTCTCAGGGGGCCAGGAGACACCAAATCTCTCTCTGTCCTGGAAGAAACAATGTCACTTTAGAAGAGAGACTGGGAAGGGGAGGGCAGCATTGACATGACCTCCTGTCACCAGATCTCAGACTGCCTCTGAGGTCTCTTCTCTCAGAGAGCCCTGCCCTTCAGGGGGCTGTCTCCCCTCTTGTCTATTTACCTGTCTGTCACCCTGTTTCTTACTCTATGTCTTTCCTTGTTCCTCTCTCTCTCTGGCTTTTTCTCTCGGTGCCTCTGTATTCGTTTCTCTTCAAGGGTCTCTCTCTCTCTCTCTCTGTGTCTTATGTCTCTGTGGCTGTCTTGTTAAGTAGCCACAGGTATGCCTGGTAACCCCTGGAGGTGTTTGGGGTTTTTAAAACAGTTTACTATTTTGTCTCTGCCAACAAACTCAAATGCTTCCCAGTTCTGGAGTTGTGTGTGTATGTTGTTTTCATGTTTGTTTGTTTTGGGGGAGTGGGGTGGGGGAAGTATGGAAGTGGAGGAAAGTCCCAGGTTCGTTTCTTGATGAAAACCGCCGGAACAAAGTCCCATTTGCCTTGCATCGCCACCCCTGTGCACCTAGCAATGAACTCCTGAAAGAAACACTGGAGCCTAGTTTCAGCTAAGTTGCAAGCTGAGCTTGGCCCACCTCATTCCCCCTCCAGGCTTCTGGCCCAAGACTTCTTATTCCCCACAAAACATGCCACACACCCCACATCTCTGCCTTTTTTGCTTTCATCCACAAGGAATCTGGGCCTTGGAGGAGGATTCTCCCTCCCCACCCTCAGCCCATCCCAGGACACTGGGTTTCCTTGAAGGCTGACTTTCTGTGGTCATGCCTCACAGAAGCCCCAGGTCAGCAGTCAGGCCTTCCTGGTCCCCAGGGTGGCAGGGCCACCCAGAATCTGCTGCCTCTGGTTTTCTCCAGCCATTCACTTACGTCCAACAAAGCGAAGAATTAACAATCAAGCCATGAGATTCTCAGGTTCAGGAATACCAGTACTGCTTTCTCACTCATCCTTAAAGCCCAACTTAAATGCTACCTCTTGTAGAAGTCTGCTATCATTGACAGCCTTCTTCTCTAACCTCACATAGCAACCAGAGCTGTAGTTAGGAATTATGGCAGCTGGGTCAAATTCAGTTGGGTGGGGCAAAGGACAGTTTGCCTTGGTCAGGTATAGTTGCTCCAAGAGAGGAGATAGCTCATTCCCCAGTGAGTCTTGTTTTACTCCTATGTCATGGCCTATTATCCAACCCCTTCCCAACTACCAGGAACAGGGTGGGGTGGGCATACAACGAATCTGGATGTAGTCATGCAGCAAGGTGAGACCAAGGAAAGGCATAGGATCCTGAAAGTTGGCCATGGATGGTACAGGGCCAGTAGAGGACCATGATGTTTGAGAAGGAAGCATGACCCCTAATGCTGGCACCCATAGGCAAAGTCCCAATCACCTCAAACTAATTAAGGCTCTGCATAGCACTTTTGTGACTTCTTAATTAATGCATTTATCTTGTAATAATTTGTATTAAAGATATCTGTGTTTGTGGATTACTCTCCCTCTATAAACTCTTTGAGGGTAGGGAATATGTCTCAGTTAAACTTTGTATCTCTGGAATTAGTCAGCACAGTGTTCTGCATATAAAAAGCACTTAATAAATGTTTGTTGAATTTGTGTTTTTTCTGAGAAGTATCCTCTCAACTAGACCTAGATATCATCACTTTGGGTAAGAGAAAGTGGAGGCAACAAGAGAAATCTTGGGCCCCTTTCTCCTACCAACTAGGTATTAGGGTAGTTTCTAACCTGAATGGTTGGAGGCAAGCTACTCTCATGTGCTTTGGGCCTCAGTATTCCCATCTGGAAAATAATCTAATAATTAAAAGATGCTTCTTAGAGATTGGAAGAGGCATGATCCAGTATCAAGTGAGCAGATCGCCGTGGAACTGACTCTGAATCTCAGGGGCATAACAGGCAAACAGATTCTTTTCTTGATGAGACAATCATGATGAGAGTTTTCATCATTCTTGATTTCACTTTCCTCCATATATAGGTACTTTTATCCAGCCCTGGAGAACAGAGGTTAAAAAAAAAGATAGAGTTAAGGAACTGGAAATATTACTTAGTTGAACAGAGATGTCTGTCCTGTGCATGAACTGACTCCTCCCCAATGGAAAGAAAGTGGAATACATCTAATCCAAAAAATGTCCTCCTAGTCGAAGTAGTGGAAAGGGCACCGATTGGGGAAGGACATAGGAGATCTGAATTTTCCTCATAGTTTATCCATTAACTCTCGGTTTAACTTTGGGTAAGTCTCTTGCCTTCTGAGCTTCAGTTTCTCCATCCATAAAATAAAGGAGCTGGGCTAGATGATCTCAAGTGTTTCTTCTAGCTCTAGAAACTCTGTCTTAGAGAAGTTGGGTGACCAAAGGCTAGAGGGCATGGAGAAAATGGAGCTGGGGGACAGAAAAGTCTTTCTCTTCATGAGATAGGCTGTGATCTAATCCTTGCTTCAGGCCATAAATAAGAGAATTTGACCACTTCTAGGTGATTTCTTGCCTTGGTGAGCATGAGGTCTTGTCAGAGGGAATCTGAGACTTTTAGATTTTTTTCCCCTCCTTTCATTGATAATGTTTGATTGGGAGAGATGGAAATGGGAGAAGAAGAAGGAAGGTGAGAAGGAGGCAAGGCACAGTATTCCTCAGCTCATGAGGGGAAATAATTTGGTGCTGTAGAAGGACTCCTAGTTTGGGAGTGGGGAGACCTTAGTTCTAATCCCAGCTCTGTTGCTAACTCACCTTGTTACTTTGGATAGAGCCCTCTTGGGCCCTCAGTTTTCCCATCTGTAAAATGAAGGTGTTGGTTAGGTGATCTCAAAGGCGTCTTCCGGCTCTGACATACTATGATCTATGACTAAACAGGAAGAGGGTAATTGAATCAACGCTTTTTTTTTTCTTTTTGAAACATTGCAAGATGGCAAATCCACCAGGCAGCTGGGAAATCACTTTAACTACTTTTAATTAAAGACTGACAAATCTGTAAACCCTTTCCTGTCCTAACCTTAGCCTCCTGGGCCCCCACCCCCATTCTGTTTCCAGTGCATTTCCCCAGCAGACCCGCCACATCTGTCCTCAGCATGTTAAGAAATGCTCTTTGCAGGCTCTGCATTTGTGGTCAGGGCTAAGTTTTCATCCAGGAGGGGAAAGGGCGTAACAAATCTGACTCACTCCCCCCCTCCATTTGGCTTCCAGAGGCCACCCTCTACTGGGGTCCAGCAAAGCTAGACCAAACAGCAACCTGGAAAGGAGGGGGTGAAGGCAAGAGGGAAAGGTAGGAGATGAGTGAGAGATATGAACAAGGAATGGTAGTCATGATGAAGAGACTTCCTGAGAAAGTATGCAGAAGGCCAGGCTATTGAGGTTGGGAGACAATATAAGACAAAATTAGAAAAATCAGAACCAGCTATGGGTGGGTGGGTGGGGTGGTGGGGTGGTGGCGTGGCGGCATGGTGCCTTTTTGCTCCATCATACCACCTGGCTGGAGACCCACATCATGCAGAATGTACAAGATCAACCAGGGGAACATGCAAGGGAAGTATCTATGAAGTCAGTACACACCAGCTGCCCAATACATCCCACTCTAATAGTAGACACAGCCCTAGCCCTCTCCAGTCCTATTCTTCTCCACCCTCTTTTTCCATTGTATCCTCTGAGTCTCTCCTATTTACCCTAAAGGGAGCAAACTTCTTTTCATCCTACATCACTTCTTTTCACATTTTTTCTACCTATCTTCTGGTACTCACTGAAACCTAGCTTTCTCCTGAGGGTATGATCTCTCTTAGCCCCATCTCCAAGGATGCCTGCTCCTTCTCTCATACTTCAGACACACAGGGCCAGGAGGAAGAGTTGGCATACTCTTTGCTCCCCACTGTCACTTTCAGACCTTCCCTGAGCCCCTATCACTCAGTAACTCACTTGTCTTTCTTTGAAGTTTACTCTATCCCTCCCAGATCTCGACTGTTATCATTTTTGAACCTTCAGGTCATTATCCTAACTCCTCAGGAAGCATAGTATCAGGTTCACCCCCTTTTTTCTCTACCCCAAACCTGGGCCTCTTTGAACCCAGCTCCTTAGCTCCTTCATCTCCCATGACCCCTTTCTCCAGTCTACCTCAAGCATGAACATATCTCATATGCATACCCCTGTTGAAACAGGATTTTCTCCAAATGCTGGGATTCCTGGATTTGGCTCTACCCAATGCTAAAAATGGACTCACCATGCCTACTTACTGGTACCCAAGAAGTCAAGCCAGAAGAGCAGTAGAGTATAGTAGAAAGAGCCCTGGATTTAGAGTCAGAAGACTTGCTCTGCTATATACTGTCCTACCTTAGTTACTATGGCATTGCTCTGGCTGCCCACCATGCCTGGAATGGATACCTATCACACCACTGGCCCTTAGCATCCCTCCTTTCCGTGAAAATTCTGCTCACACAATGTCTTCTAGATGAAGTCTAGCTGCTGGTTCTTTCTCCTCCCCCATTTACCTGGTATTTGTTTTGCATATACTTATTTATTCACATTCTACCCTCCCCCAATAGAATGTAAGCCCCTTGAGGGCAAGTTCTGTTTAATTTTTTTTTTTTATCTCTCACACCTAGTACTGGCACCTGGCATTTAATAGAGGCTTAATAAATGATTAACAATTGATTGTATGACTTCGGACAAATCACTTTGAGACAGTAAAATGAAGAGACTGGATTAGATGATCTTTAAGGTTCCTTTCAGTTCTAAATTCCACAATACCCAGGAGAAAAGTCACCAATTGAGAATGATTTTTTTTAAACCTGGGAATGTTTCCCCTTTGAGATCTGATGAAATTAAATCCATCATTTGACAAATGATAATGCCCTACAGAGCCCTTCTCAGGGTTAAGGGAGATATAGAAATGATCAAAATAGTATGCTAAAATGAATATTAAATACAGAGGCAAAAGCCAAGAGCTTTGTCACTGTGTCACTTGTATTTCCTTGGGCAAATTATTTCCCCATTCTGGGCCTCAGTTTCTTCTTCTGGAAAATTCCATTCAGTTCAATTCAATAACCATTTAAGTATAAACAGGGTTAAACAGAGGGACTCCCTGATGATCGCCATTACATATTCATCTATGTACCAACTGGAAGATGAGGATAAAAAGACAAAGTTGCCCTCAAGAAGCTTACACTCTACAGGGAGTGGGGAAGAGCAAAGACAAACATATTCAAAAACCAAATAAAAATATGAATAAAATCAATACAAAGTAATTTCAGGGGAGGGAAAAGGACAAAAATGAAAGGATGCAAAAAGACTTCATGGAGGGGGTTGCTCTTGACCTGAGCCTAAAATGGAACTGGGGTTCCAAGAGGAAGAAGTAAGCAAGGAGAGCCTGGAGAATATATACAAGAATGAGCAGTGTTGTATACAGAACATAGCAATTGGCCACTTTGGTTGAAGCCAAACTATGTGGAGCATGTGAGGGGAAGTGATAGGAAGTGTCTGGAAAGATAGATTCGTTCCAGACAATAAACGGCTTTAAATGCCATACAGAGGGATTTCTATTCTACCTTAGAGGGAATAGGGAGCTATTGGAGCCTCTTCAGCAGGGAAGTAACATGATCAGAGAAGTTGGAGAGGTTTAGACTGAAGTTCTATGATTCGGAAAGAATTTATTAGATATCAGGAACTGTTCTGGGCACTGGAGATAGAAACACAAAAACTGAATGATTGTTGAACATAAGAAGCTTATATTCTATTGGAGAAAACAATATGTATAAAGATAAGTAAATGCATAATATATACAAGTATATATACACTACTTGTAAGAATAATCTCCAATTTACATGTGGAAGGAAGATAGAAGTAAGGAGAGTGATGGGTAAGGAGGCTGCGGAGAGCCCCCCATTTCTGTAAATATCCTCACCAACCGGCAGACTGCTGAAGGATGGGATGGGGATGGAAGAGTAACAAGATATACAATGACAAATCCCAAATGGGATTCACAAGGTGCCAGTGGAATTCTTCCCTCTCTTCCTTTTTTCTGGGGCTGCTTGGCATCTGCCCCACGTAGCTTTCTTTCTCCCTGACAGTGGTATCAAACTCCAATAGAAAGGAAAGGCCACTAACGCATATATATGGATCCCTTCAGGCAGCATACTGACTTTAAAAACCGTGTATTAACAATATTTGTGTTCTATTGTATTTTTATTTATTTTGTTAAATATTTTCCAATTCCATTTTAATCTGGTTCCTGCCTGCACTTAGGAGGGCCCTCAGCCTGTGTGTGTTTGACCCTCCTGGTCTAGGGTATTTTTAATTCACTCCAGGGTATTAATCTCTCTCTCTGTTTACACTCTCTCCCATAAACCAACTTTTTCCAGCTGGCCATTTAATAAGATTGCAGCATGACTTAAAAGGTTTGCGATCTTCCTGGGGAGAAATCACTACTTTACTGTTCACATTAGTGACTGGACATGTCTCTCAATTTTCCCATACTGACAAGTTTTCCCAGCCTCCATCTTGAGTACACACCAAGGGTTAGTGGCATGGGTGTACCGGAGCCAGATTAATCTGGACTTTCTGAGAGCTGATTGTTAAATTTTCAGTGTGATCATTTACACTTTGGAAATCAGTAACACCCTACAAATCAGAGCTTGATTTATTGTTTTGTTAATTATCTAGACTTAAGAAATTAATGGAGAAAAATTAAACTTAAACTTAAGATTAAACTTAAGTTTGTCCTATATACATTTTCCCCCTGAAGAGCTGATTGTTAAACATTTACCAGCACACCCCTGGTTAGTGGCCATTAATTTATTTAATATAAATGGGAATAGACCATGCAATAACAATGGGGAAGGCAAAAGGACAAAGGGGTACAGTATGCAAGGCCTTTTTTTGACCACGGAAGCAGAAAATGACTTTCTGCTTGGATTCCTTTGCCTTATGGGAAGGAGGAAGAGATAGACCTCAGAGTCAATCAGTTAGAGGTGTAGCATCTTTCCCCATCTCAGAGGAGGGGAGAAGGGTGATGCCTCTGAGGAGCAGTCAGGCCACTTGGGCTGGAAGTAGATCATGAATGTACAAGACATAGTTCCTGACCTTGAGAAGTTTATAATAGCCTTAGCTAGAATACTGGCAGTATATGATAAATACATGGGAGACCCAACAAAGTGCTTTGGTGGGGTCAGAACAAGGAGAGCTCATTTCTGGCTTATGGAAACAGAGAAAGCTTCATGGAGGCTACCATTGGAGCTGGGCTTTGAAGGATGGGTAAGAATTAGGGAAAGAAAGGGGTGAGGGTATTCCAGGTGGAACAGCTGGAGCATTGTTGTGTTTGGGAGTGGGGAGTCATCCATGGGAAGGAGACTAGCTTATGGACAGGGGTTGAAGTATGTAGAAACCTTAAGAGGAAGAGAAGGACTTTGAGAAGGCATTTGAGAAAGAAAAATAGATCCTCTTCAATGCTTTAGATCTGCCAGCTCCCTGTGGGCTTGAGGGAGGGCAGGATAAGCCTCTCAGGGGCACTAGGAAAATACCCCAGACATTTGTGGGGTGGAAACTCCTGGCTCCCACGAGGCCCCAAAACTGCAACTTCAGCCATGTGGAGGCCACCCTGGGTGGCAGATCCGCCCACATACATACATTTAAAGTTCTTTAAAAAGCTCTTGGGGGTGGGGCAGGGAAAGATCCTTCATCTTCTTCATCTCCCCCACAGCAAATCCCTCCAGCAGCCATAGAGGAGACCCTATTCACATAAGGGACTCTCCTCTGTGGGAGGGCTGGGCCAACCAGACTCCTGCTGGGGGCCCCACTTAGGAGCTCTGTTCTCACCGAAGTTCAGCTCAAAAGCCCCACCACCATCTCCATTGCTTCTGCAGGGTTCCAAGGGACCCCCTCTGCCTTTCATTCTTCTCTAGGGATACAGAGAAGAGAGATGGAGGGCCCATGTTGCTACTCACATCTTCAAACCAGGGGACAGGGAGGGAGGCCAGAGTCAAGGGGAGATTCTGAAAGGTTTGGCAAGGACCCGCAAGCTGGGCCTTCCATCTAGGAGATGGACAAACACCCTTAAAGGTAACCAGAGGTGCTGTTTGTAATGAGACTTAGGAGCCAGGAGATTCCTCACACCCTAGAACTTCTGGATCTCCTTGGACCCTAGATAGAGGGGACAGGCATCAGGCAGCCAGCTGTAAGGAAGCAGTGGTACCCAGCTGCAGAGAATCCCAGGAGAGGATGGGATTCTCCCATCTGTGGGAGGGGAATTCTGTTTTACCTCTGAGGGGCAGGTGGAAGAGCCAGCTGGCCCTCAGCAGCGATAGAGTAGGAGAAAGAGCTAGACTACAGCATCTTTTTTTTAAAAATGGGAATACTTAGGCCCCTCCCTCTCTGCCTCCTGCCCCACAATTATCTACTTGGGATGAGTATGGACAAATACATCAAAAGGACTGGTCATTGACAATGGGAGGAATTGTCTTTCTACTCAGCACATCTGGCCCTCGCCTCTCATTATTTCCATGGAAAACAGAGGAGACCTGCCCCTCCTCTGTTCCTCTCTCCTAAGGGAAAGGGGGAGCAGGGCCTAGTTGGATGTCCTGCACAGGACTGACTGTATGTACACCTGCCCAGGTCAGGCTGATCATTAAGGAGTATGGAATGTGCCCTTACTCCCTCTACCCTAAGTCCACCCATCTGCTACCTATTCTGTTCTTTGTCTTCCCATTATCCTTCTTCCATCTGCCTCTTGCCTTTAGCCTAGCTTTTGTTAACTCTTCATTCTGTTAACATTGATTAAAGGCCTACTGGGCACAGACCCTATGCCGGGCCCCGGCGGGAGATAGAAAGACTACATAATTTCTTTCAGGTCTCTCTCTGCCTGGGGATTGGTAGGGTTGGAGTCATTTCTCAAAGGCCCTATGAAGGCTTTTCTTTGGAGTGTCTCCAGGGGATAGGGGCATGGGCCTATGGTGACTTGGGCCCCCTTTTGGGCCTGGTGTTTGTGTTTGGAGTGGGGAGTAGACAGAGAGTAGGGTGTCAGCCTCTTAGGTACTCAAGGTAGGTCTGCTTCTGGGACCTCACTCAGGTCAGAACAGTAAAGGGTCGGCAGAGACCATGAGAACCACCCAGAACACAGAGACCTCCATGATGAACGTATGAATGAATGAATGAAAATTCTATGCGCAAAGCTTTGTGCTGAGTGCTGGAGATACCAAATAGAAAAGTAAGACAAGTCCTGTTCTCAGGGAGCTTACATTCTAATGGGGGAAACAACCCATGTAGCAGGTTTCAACTACAAGTGAGATGGAAAGATAATAATAAATTGTCCTTTTTATATATTTACATATTATTGTATATTTATTATATTATATGTTATTAAAGATAATAATAAATAATAATAGCTAACATTTATATAGTGACTATTTTGTGCCGCACTGTGCTAAGTGCTTTACAATTATCATCTCATTTGATCCTCACAACAACCCTGGAAGACAGGTACTGTTATTATCTCCATTTTACAGTTGAGAAAACTGAGGTAGGCAGAGGTTAAATGATTTGCCCAGGGTCACATAACTAGTAAATATCTGAGGTCACATTTGAACTCAGGTGTTCCTGACTCTGGGCCCAGCACTCTATCACCACCTAATTGCCAAGATCCCATGGTGTCTTAGGGTACAGTGACAAAGCAGATGGTGACGCCTCTTCTTTAATTTAGATTAATATCTATTTCTGATTTTGAACTATTTGACAGGGCTAAGGACTTTGGTGTTAAAAACTTTCTTTTCTGAATCTTCAGTAGCTATGGTTACTGAGGAGGTAGAGGCTTTAGTGGTGCCTGCAGAAACCAGGTCGCATCTCCACCAGAGGCATTTGCTATGGCCTTGACTTGCCCATCAGTGGTAGAGTTGGTGGTTAGTGCTGGTAGCGTTGAGGAAAGTGGGCCCCTTCTCCGAAGGGATTCCCCTGACTGGTGGCAGTGGTGACCAGACTGGAAGGAAGCAGGGCTGGTAGTCTTGGGGAGGTGGGGTGGGGAGGATGACCCATTATCAGGGCTTGGGGGCCCTGAGCTGTTTCCTTGAAGGTGTGAGAGGAGGTGGTGGCTCGCATTTGACTTGCAAGGAATGCTAGGCTTTCTATCGCTCCCTCAGGGGGTCTTACAGCTTTAGCTGCCCCAGGTTTCAGACTCAACACCCTGGACTGGGAATCATCTCCTATGAGGCTCAGGCATGATGCTCTTCTGTCTTTTCTGTTGACTGACAGAGTATTAAGGCTCATGGAGGAGCCCGGCAGTGTGGGAGGGGACGTTGGGCTGTGTGTCCCAGGAAATAGGAGTGGAGGGAGCGGGACTGGCCTGTCCAGAGGCCTTTGTCCCTCTGGGTCCCGGGCAGCAGACCTCTGCAATCCCCATCTCGTCTCCCCGCACCCCCAACCCTCTAGGAAGCTCAGCCCCCTTGTCAATTTGGAGAACTTTCTCAGGGTGAGTTAGTTAATCTCCCTGACAGGCCCCAGGCCCTCTGTCCAAACATTTGACAAGGTCACATGACAAGACACCCAGGGAGGGGGGCCAGGGCTGGTGAATGACAAGGTCACATGATCATGGGCTGACCCTGCCAGAAAGTGTGAATGTGACTGACAGTTTCCTTCAATGTTTAAGCAGGACGATTCCCCATAGAAAACCACGGGGCTGTTTCTGGAGGCCGGCGGAGCGGGGTGGGGCAGGGAGAGGGGCCCAGAGCTGGGCTTGGATGTGCTCCCGAACATCTGAGCCTGGGTCTGATTTGTCATCTCCAAGCCTGAGCCCGAGGGCTTTGCAATCCGATTGTTATCTCTGAGCTGGGGCTGGCCCGGCGGTGGGGGGAAGTGTCCCGTTATTCTTTATGGGGAGGGGGGATGCAGCGCAGGGTCTGCTCAGGGAAGGCATCGGGCAGTCCCCTTGTGGACTGCAAACCCAGCCTGGGCAGAAGTTGGGTTTTTGTTCCAGAGCCTTGGGGTAGGTGAGAGTCCAGTTATTGGACTGGAGACCTGGGTTGGAGGGAATTTGATTGTGGGGATGGGGTACTATCTGCTGGGTGGTTTGACCAGCCAGGAGAGGAGGAGATGGGAGTCCAGTGCAGTTGTCTCTGAGTCTTGGACTGGGGGAGGAAGTGTATGTGTTGGGGAGGGGGGGGAAGGACGCTTATTGCTTCCCAGTTAATTGTGGTCTGAGAGCCTGGCTCCAGGACTGAGGGGAGTTGGTCGCTGTCTGGGAGCCTGAGCTGGGGGAAATTTCAGGCTTTTGCAATTATCCTCCTCCCTGACAGACCTGGGAAGTGCTGGGGTTGTTCCCGGCAGATGTTTCACCAGCAATCCTTCATTCATCCAGCTCCTCCTAAAATAAATATTATTTTCCTACTGGCCACACCCACCTTGGTTCTGACTGAATCTCTCTCTCCAAACCTTCCAAACAGGACCCTGTCCGGAGTTGAGGAATAAGCATTAGGGAGTGGGGGGTGAGGCAGCAGAACACAAATTGAAGATAGAGAACACAGGTTAGTCATTGACAGCCTAGGCTGGGGACAGAATCTGCTCCTGACCAAGTCTGGTTCAGTCCTCAGCCCTCTGTTTTCTCTTCTGCCCAGGGGATTGGAGTTGGAGAATATGGATTTAGATCTCATGCTCTGTTACTATTTACTATGATAGTGGCCGAAACTGGGCATAGACCAACATCTTACTGTGATAGTGGCCACCTCATTGGGCAGCTAAGTGGCTCAGGGGATAAAGCACCAGGGCCTGGAGTCAGGAAGACCTGAATTCAAATCTGGCCTCAAACACTTACTAGCGGTATGACCCTGGGCAAGTCACTTAAACCCATCTGTAAAATGTTTCCTCATCTGTAAAATGAGCTGCAGAAGGAAATGGCAAATGACTCCAGTATCCTTGCCAAGAAAACCTCAAATGGATGCATGAATAATCGGTCACGACTGAACAGCAACAGTGGGACAAGTTAGTCAATTTCTCTGAACCTCATTTTCCTGATATGTAAGATGACAGGGTTGGGCTAGATGGCCTCTAAGGGCTTTCCCATTTCTTTAGCTGTGATCCTGTGACCCTCAGTATACACACACACACACACACACACACACACACCACTTTGTCTTCAACTTTCCAGCATCTGAAGAGGATTACCAAATTTTATCTGAAACCTTGATCCCCATCTCTGAAGCTTCAGACTCATCTTTACCTGGATTCAATTCAGCAAATATTTGTTGAGTGTTTACTGAATACTGAGCATTGTGTTAAGGTACTCATACCTTAAACTTTTGTGCTCCTTTTCAACTCAACCAACATTTATTAAATGCCTACTATGTTCAAGGTACAACCTTAGACACAGAATACAAAGGCAAAACAGCCCACTGAGGAGCATACTACATGTAAGGGTGTGCTTCAAAGCGCCTCCAAGGCTTTGGGCTGGTTATATCTGCATATGAAAAGGGCAAAAAATGTGGTTGAACAAGTGGAGGAGACAACCTTAGGAAGGAGGTGCAGTTAGCTTGGCATTCTCTGCCCTTTTTTCCCCCTACCTACTAATCTGCATGGGAGAATAAAAAAGGCTTAGCATTTGAAAACTGGGGAACCCTAAATGCCAGAGCTATTTGGTAGCTATTGGGTAAATAACTATTACCCTAACTTGTTTTCTAACCTTCAGAGATAAAAATTAAAAATTATATAAAATGCTCATCATAACCTAGAGTGAGGTTTCTACCAGAGGGACCCAAGCTCTCAAGGTGCTGGATTAGAAAGAGAAATCTAAGAAAAGATTAAGCTAGAGGCATTTGACAATCTCTGTAGCTAAGACCCTGAGAGAATAAGACAGGAAAACCAAAAGGCAGATTTTTTTTTATTGGTTTCAGCAAAGAATTTATGTCTCTTTTGACAGATCTGTCTAATAGCAAAGTCTATGGACTTTAAACTACTATAATGGTTCAATGCCTGCTCTCTCCTTAAGGAAGAGATAGCTGAAGATTTCTGCCAAGCCAGAAGCTAGAGGTGATGGAAATACAGAAATTTAAGCATTGAGTTAAGCGGCATCTATCCAAATAGCTTTGGGCAGAGGTATGATTTGGCCCTCCAAATATGGGTGCCTTGGCCATAAGTGTTCTCTGTATATGTTCCTCTTTATATACGTGCATTGGCCACTCATGTTAGCTACATGTGTATCCTTGTATTTGTCTCTTATGTATGTTCCTTTCTTTCTGCTGATCTTATGTGTATTTATGGGAGAGAGAACCCCAGTTTTATAGGGGAAATGTTTTGTGGCTATTTTTCTTACTATACCATTTCATTAAGAGCTTTTGCTTTGCTTTGAATGAATTGTGTTCTCTGGCTGGCCATTTAAGGTAAACTCACTGGTGGGGGCTCATGAGCTATGCACTTAGGTGATACAAATCTACTTTGATCCTGGAGCAGCCATTCCCAGGGCAACCTGCCTGTGTGGCATCATAAGCATGTACACAAATAAGTGTGGCAATAACTTACATTTATATATTATTTCAAAGTTTATGAAATACTTTATAATGTTTTATCATACTTTTAATCATCCTGTCTCTGTCACTATCTATGATCTGGAGCAAGTTATTTAATCTCTCTGGATTAATTTCTTTTATCTGCAAAATGAGGGGGTTGGACCAAGTAGCTGGCAAGGTCCCTTCTATCCCTAAATCCATGATCCTATTAATCTCACAACAATCCTATAAGGTAGGTACAATGACTATTATCATCACCCCTACTTTGCAGAGGAAGGAACTGAATCAGAGAAATGTAATGATTTGCGCAGGATCACACAGTTAATAAATGCTAATAGCAGCAGCAAAGGCAGAATTAGATCCAAGATCCTACCGAGTCCAAGTCCAGGACTCTGTGCATAACACCACACAGTTTTTCTAATACAAAGTAATCCAAAGTAAACTGAGTGGAATGAGAACGCTGGAAACTGGGAGAATCGGGAAAGTCTCCTAGTCAGAAGTGGCACCTGAACCACCCTTTGACAAGACAAGTATTCTGGGAGGGAGATGAGGAGGGAGTGCACTCCAGGTGTGTGGGATGACATGTAAAAGCAACAAGCCAGGAGATAGTTCAGGGAACAGTTAGTCATCCAATTTGGCCTGTAAATACAGAGAGGTGTGCTGGAGCCAGCTCTTACCAGCCTGAGGGCCAATTGTTAAATGCTCAGTGTGAGCTTCTATACTTTGGAAATTGGCAAAGGTTACAAATCAAGGCTAGATTAATTGTTTTATTGATTGTCTAGACTTAAGAAAGCAATGGGGAAAATGTTAATAATACAGGGTAAACTTAAAGGTGTGTCCTGCATATATATATATTTTTTCAGAGACTTAGCAGCTAAATATTTACCAGAACACTCCTAAATATAGAGTACGTGAAGGGAGGAGTAGTAGTATGAAATTAGGTTGGAAAGGAAGATTGAAGCCAGATTGTGCAGGGGCTTAAAAGCCACACTGAAAGAAGAGACCTCAAGGTATGAAAATATTCACATCAGCACCATTTCTAATAGCAAGTAACTGTGTGCCCAGTAACTTGGGAATGGCTGAACAAACTGCGATCTATGTATGTAATGGAATAATATTGTGTACTAAGGAATGGTGAATATGAACAATTCAGAGAAATATGGTAAGGCTTGGATGAAGTGATGCAGAAGGAAGAGAGCAGAATCAAAAGAAGGAGGTATACAATGATTATAGCTATATAAACGAAAACAACTCTAAGTGGCAACAAAATTTAGATGAAATACAATGGACAACTAACTGGATTGGTGCTAACATTGAAATTAAAGCTCACGTACCCTGTCTTTCTTTTAACCAATGGTAAGTTTGGTAACTATAGCGTAAGGTTACATACAAAATGCAGAGCTAAGGAATTTGTCTTTTATTTCGAAGCAATAGGAAGTCATCAAAGGTTTTTTGTTTTGTTTTTTTGTGAGGCAATAGGGGTTAAGTGACTTGCCCCGAGTCACACAGATAGTGAGTGTTATGTGTCTGAGACCAGATTTGAACTCAGGTCCCCCTGACTTCAGGGCCAGTGCTTTATCCACTGCACCACCTCCTGCCCCCTCATCAAAGGTTTTTAAGTGACATGGGAGGTCTTCTCCTTAGGAAGATGATTGCAGTTGTGTGGAAGATGGACCAGAGCAGAAAGAAGATGGAAGCAGGGAGATTCAATGACTTTAAAATGATCCCTTCTCCCACAAACTAGCTCACCTTCCTGACTTTCCAACTTGATTAAAAAACCAAAACATATCCACCTTACAGAGTTGTTGTGAGGAAAACAATTTATAAATCGTAAAAAGATATATATGTGTGTATGTATGTATATCTACATAAATATCTACATATGTATATATATACACATACATATACATATGTATATATATATGTGTATGTGTGTTAACTATAATTATTTACAGTTCAGCCAAGACCACCACCATCCTCCCAGCTTTGAAACCTTCCAACAGCCTGACTCCTCCCTCATCTTCCCCCTCTCTGCCCTGCTAGTTCTTTCAAAAATCTCTCCTAAATCATTCCCACTTTTTCTTTTCTTTTTAAAAAAAAATGTTCCTGATGCTTTTTGTTTTCCCACACAGTCATTCCCCACCTAGCCAATAGCTGAACTTTGCCATTAACAAAAAAAAAAACCCGTTAAACAAGCCAATAGAAACACCCTTACTCATTTGTCTTCTCCCACCTCTTTTCATTGTTCTCTGGGATGAACATTGGTTATTACAATTAATCTGAGTTCACTTGCCTTCTACTGTTGGTTTTGTTGACATTAGTGCAATTGTTGTGTGTATATTGCTTCTTTTGTTCTTTATTACTTCATGTCAACAGTATTTCTATATTTCTCTGAATTCCTTCTATTTGCTATTTTTTATGGTGCAAGCCAGCCAATCAAAAAACATTTATTAAGCACTTACCATATGCTAGGCACTATACTAAACACTTAGGATACTAAGAGAAGCAAAAAAAGCCCCCACCATCAAGGAGTTCCCATTCTATTGGGAGAGGCAACATTTAAATAAGTAGATATATACAAGATGGATACAGAGTAGATGGTTGGTAATCTCAGAAGCCAAGGGGCCCAGAAAATAACATCATTACATTCATACGTGACAATTTCTTCAGCCATTCTCCAATCAATGAGTGCCTTTCCACTCCCAAACGACATCATGTCAGGCCCCTGTTATGTCTCATCTAGACCATGACTGTATTTTGTAAGGGGATCTCCTGATTGGGTGGAGCTGGGCCTTAAAGGATGTGGGTAAATGAAAAATCACAGAATTGCTGAGCTTATGATCTTTAAAGCTTTGCTTCAGACACAGAACCTGTAGAGAGAGCGCTTCAAGTCTCAGAGGACTCCTTGGTAGGAGTCCTTCACAATGGTGAAGTCCCTGGGCTGAGAGTCTGGAGCCCTGGGTCTAGTCAGATCTCTGTCCCTGATTTGCTGATTGGAGGATATGAGTTGGAAATGATAAGGAAAGCCTTTGAAACAGATGTGGATTAGAGGGTGTGAATCGTGGGCAGAGGCAGCAGATGCCTCAGCTGGGCCAGGCAAGCATAGAAGGATAGGGAAATAATCCAATCATCATCATCATCATCATCATCATCATCATCATCATCATCCTAAATAACTCTCAGAAAACCCCCAGGGATACATGTAAGAGTTAGGATCCAGACTGAGTCAGCCTCTACACAGCTTTGGATTCCATACACCTTGGGACCCAGGGGCAAACTGAGAAAGATTGAACTTTATCTTCAACACAACTGCCTAATCCAAATGGTTTGGAGTCACAGGACTTGTGTTCAAATTCTGCCTCTGACACGTCATTGGGCAAGTCATTTGACCTTTTGGGATGGGGGTCTCAATTTCTTCCTTTGTAAAATGAGAGGGTTGGACAGGATGACCTCTCAGGTGCAGGTCCTTCCTACTCTAAATCTAGGATCATGGGTACATGTCATTCTACTCTGACCTTCTTCTATGCCTTTTCCCTTTGATAATCTCTTCATTCACTACCCAGAGCCTTCAAGCTGCTCTGAGCTTCCTATCAGAGAGGAGAGTTCTGATAACTCACCCTGAGGAGTAGGGATTAATGTGCTCCTCCCAGGCATGTCAAGAGAAGATTTAGGGCCGGAGGAAGATATGTCTCTGTCGATTATTTGAAGGGCTGTCCTGTAGACTTGAGATTACCCTTGTGTTGCCAAGTACCCGGATCAAGCAGGCTTCCCTCCATGTAGGAAGATACCTCCTAACAGAGCTATCCAACAGGGAAATGGGCTGTTTCAGAAGGAAGTGAGTTCCCCATCATCGAAGGTCTTTATGCAGAGGCGGGTAATTATTTTAAGGGGGATGTTATAAAGGGGACTAATTTCAGTTAGGGAATTGAACTACACAATCTTTGAGGTCCTTTCCAGTTCTGAGGTTCTATGATCATATCCAGGCTAAATTCTAACTTGCCTTTTTTTTTTTTTTTTGAGAGGCACCTAGGGTTAAGTGACTTGCCCAGGGTCACACAGCTAGCAAGTGTCTGAGGTTAGATTTGCTCCCAGGTCCTCCTGACTCCAGGGCCAGTGCTCTGTCCACTGTGCCATTTAGCTGCCCCACTAACTTTCCTTTAAAATTCTTCCAACCTCCAGAGCCATCTTACCTACCAGTAGAACTAGAGAATCTCAGAATTAGAGAGGATTTCAAAGATCGTTCAGCTCAATCCCATGCCTGAACCTTCTACACCATACCTGAACATACCTTCTACACCATCCCTGACAGTCAACATGTCTCCAACTTCCCCCGACCCTTACAATATTCTAGCCAGGCAGCGGTCCTCACTGTCCTCCCATGTCTCATCCCATATACACACATATATCAGCCTCATTCCTGCCTTCATCCTACAATCATACATCCCCCCTCCTCTCCCCTACTCTCTGGCTATCTAGATTCTACTCATCTTACCCGTAATTTACCCAGATCCCAGGCTGTCCCAGTCATCAGCTGTTCCAGTCATTCATCTACAGACATACTGAGATGTTCAGTACACTGTATCTGTCTCAAGAGATGCAGCGGAAAGTGAGATGGATTTGAAGTCAGAGAACTGGGTTTCAAATCCCGAGTCCCTTCACCTTCCTAGACCTCAAATATATGACTTGAGATCATAATCAGGACCCAAGGCAAACAAGTTGTTTGCCACCAAGGTTGGTGAATAACGAGGGTGGGGGTGAGGGGATGAGGAAAAGGGTAAACCACCCCAGCCATGGACCACACCAAAGTCCACAGGGGCTCTGATTGTCCCCATTTCACATTTGAGGAAACTGAGGCAGAGGTTAACATGACTTGTCCAGTGCCACATAACTAGTTAAGTGTCTGAGGCATATTTGAACTCAGGTCTTTTCCGATCTAGGTGCAATACTCTTTCCACCGGGCCATGTAGCGGTCTCTAGACGACCTCTACGAACCCTTCCAGTGCCTGATCTGTAGGTTTATGACCTAGATTCAAAACCCAGCTCTGTTATTACCTGATCCCTTCCGGACTCTTCCCCAGCCAGGGCTCCTTGGAGGAGAACTAAGATTCAAAACTCCCTTTAAAAGTGGTCAAATTCTCCTCTCTGTGATCAGAGGGAAAGGGGGTGTTTAAGTTCAGAATTTTAAAAATTAAATTGAAAAAAGAAAGCCATCAATTTCTGAGCTCTCTGGGTGTTGCCCCGCCTGCGGAAGTCGAGGGAAGGTTGATGCTATCTGGAGGCAGCCTCGCTCCCGCCTCCCTCTGCCCTGCCCTGCTCTTCCCTTTGCTTGACAGGGGGTGGGGAGCGTCAGGCTTCCTGTGCTGGCCACTTGTTTGGCTTCACCTGGGAAGCCCCACAAGTGGCCCCTCTGGAGTACCATGAATACAGACACTTGACCCCTGGCCGCAGCAATTAGTTTAAGCCGGGGTTTGTGTACCACTTCACAAGCTTTAATCCTGGCTGGGCAGCTCTGAGAGCAGTGGGCCGAGAGCCTTTCAACGCATTTGGGGTCGCCTCAGATGCTCTCAATGGCCTGGCGGGGGGCATTGTGTGGCCAGAAAGGCCTGGCCGGGGGGGGAAAAAAGGCGCCCTCTCTTTCAGGGGAGACAGAGCAGCTTTAGACCTGGGGCCCTGGTGGTTTGCATATCAATATGGCCCTCGCTGAATGGGGCCACTGAGCTGAGAAATAGGATCACTATCAGCCTGTCCAGCTTTTCAGAAGTACTTGGGAAACTTTAAAGCCCCCATGTCAGCCAGAGCAAGGCGATCAAGCTGGGAAGAAGGGAGGGGAGAAGAGAGGGAGACTCGGAGGCATTCACCGGCCAGACAAGGGAGGGCGCAGGCAGACAGGCAGGCGGGCATTCTGACCAAGCCAACCACAGCTCAGCTTCCAGTGGCTCTGACAGCCCCCCAGGAGGGCCTCAGAGCCGTTTTGGGGTGGCAGGATTGACCCTTCTCCAGCCAGCAGCATGATAGGGTTCTCATGCAGCAAGAGTAGGCTGGGATCATGGGGACAAAATGAAGGTGGGGAGGTGTGAATAAGAAGGGGTGGAAATCGAGAGAGTATCCACTCCACTTGAAGTTTCATTGATCCTCGTCACACAATTCCCCAATGCATCCTCTTGGAGAAGAGGCACTGAATCACAGAATTTGAAAGCTGAAGACTTCAGCAACCGTTGAGCCCCTGGGGTTCTTAACCTGGGGTCCACAGATCCCTTGGGGGTCCATGGATAGATTTCAGGGGGTTTGTGAACTTGGATAGGAAAAAAATTACATATTTATTTTCACTAACATTTGGTTTCCTTTGTGATCCTGTGTATTTTATTTTATTTTATTTTATTTCATGTATTTTAAAAGGGGTCCATATTCTGAGGAGTTCATAGTCTGCCAGACTACCAAAGGAGCCCATGACAAGTCTTAAAAAGTTAAAAAAAAACCCTCATCTAACTCAACCTAAACCTCAATAGTAATCCCTGTTATAATATAAAGTCTTAGTGGGGACAGGTATAGTCCCAGACTTGCAGGAGACCTAGGTCCAGGCCCTCTGCCCAGCTGTGCTGGGGAAAGGTTTCCCTCTGAGTCTTCCTCAGGTAAAGCACTCAACCCAGGTTCTCTTTCTGGAATCCCAGTTCCCAAGATTCCAGACTAGAGTCCTCTGGTCACTGAGGCTGGTCCAGCTCTCCAGGTTCAGTCCTAGCTCAGGCAGACTAGCCCACAGGCCCTCATTTTCAAAGTCTCCAAAATTCCCTCTCCTGGTTTCATTTCTGCTGGTTTACAGCACTTTGCACATTTCCTGACACATAGTTGGCACTTAATAAATGCCGGTCGATTTGATGATCTCCACACTACTCCTTCCTATCTATTTCTCAACCTCGTCCAACCTCCCTGCCTCTTGTTCAGAGCTTCCTATCATCTATGCCTAGATCAACTTCCCTTTTCACCGCCCCCTCAACAACACCCTGCCTCCTTCCCCATTAGTATCCTGGACCCAGCTTCCCAGCAACAAAAGAACTCCTACAAACCTCAGTTTTTGCATAAGGTGGCTCCTGTCTCTACTACAAAGGATGCCCTGGACAAATCCTGGGGAGAGCTATTTGTCCTAAAGACCTATAAAGAACAAAGAGCTTCTCTGTGACAAATGAGGCTGAACTCCTCTTCCCTGGGTAATGTGGCTACTTGTCTGTCCATGTTTATCCCTTGGTATTATTCCCACTCCTCCACTAAAAATCCTCTTCTGATGCCTCACCAAGACTTGGAGGAGGATCCGTCAACTCTCCCAGATTGCTGCTAGGGCACCGCTGGATCCCAACAATCACCAACAGGCCAGTCATGGACTGACTCTGTGTCTGTTGTCAGAGGAACAGCCAAGCCAAGACTGGAGCTGCACATCCCCAAAAGGCTGAATGGATGGATCATTTTGGCTGCAGCAAATGATGGAGAACTACTCATGAAGGCAAGGAGGTTGTGAGCTGAGTTGGAGGGAGTGTTCATATTGATGAAATTGTGGATCTTTTCAATACTTTTTGAAGGACCCAGAGATGGGGACCGAGAATGGTCACTAGTTAGAACCTATGTGATAATAACAATAATAAGCACGGTGGGACTGAGAACATGAGCCTCCACGTTTATATGGAAATTGAAATGATAATGATTATTATGGTAATTATCATTTATATCGTATTTTAAGGTTTGCAAAGTACTTTATAAGTATTATCTCATTTGATCCTCACAATAACCCTGGGAGGGAGGTGCTATTATTTTCCCCATTTTATAGATGAGGAAACTGAGGCAGGCAGAAGTTAA
This sequence comes from Vombatus ursinus, assembly GCF_900497805.2. NCBI lineage: Eukaryota > Metazoa > Chordata > Mammalia > Diprotodontia > Vombatidae > Vombatus > Vombatus ursinus. Next base: position 34,153,600 of record NW_020954548.1, on the reverse strand, counting down.
ATAACTTGCCCATTATCACACAGCTAGTAAATGTCTTGAGGCTGGATTTGAACTCAGGTCTTCTAGATTCTAGGTCCAGCACTTTATGCATTATGCCACCTCCTTACACATAAGAGATGGAGGACTCGGGGAGCAGAAAGAGACATATACTTTTTGGACATGGCCAATGGGGGAATTGGTTTTTCCTGACTATGCACATTTGTTATAAGGACTTTCCCCCTTTTTCCCCAATGGAAGAGAGGGGTGGGAGGGGAAAATGAATTTTTTCATTGAAAAAAAAATTGAATTAATTTAAAAAAGACTTTAACAAGAAGAGACCAGGGTCCTGACTGGCTAAATGCTTGACTACAAAAGTTATAGGAAGAGTCAACTTCAGGACAGTTCAATGGATCATATGCTCTTGCCCCCTCATCTCCACTTGGATGTCCCATAGGCATTTCAAACTCAACACATCTAAAACATAGCTCCTTAGCTTCCCCTTACACTTGTGCCTTCTCCAAACTGTCCTATTTCTATTGAGGGTACCACCATCATTTTTTCATCCAGGTTCGTAACCTCAGAGTTATCTTTGACTTCTCCCTCTCCTTCATTTTTCGTATTGAGTCAGGTGCCAGATTCTATCCCTTATCTTCACAATATGTCTTTCAATAGTCCCCTTCTCTCTACTCACACGCCATCATCTCTTGCCTAGCTATTATCATAGCCTCTTAATTGAACTCCCTTGTCTTATCTGTCCTCCGAACAACTGTCAGTCGAATACTGCTTTCTTACCCTGCCACTACCTTGACACCAGAGCTTCAGTAGATACTTATTGTATCAAGGATAAAATGCAAACTCCCCAAACTAGCACTTAAACTAGCAACCCAGGCATGGGCCACACCAAGTCCCCAGGGGCCCTGCCTGCCCATGACTGCACCCAGCTGTATGGCTCATTTGTGTGCACCTTAGTACAGGAGGATCACCCGAGGTGTCAGACCTGGAATGAGATGGATCTAGAGTTCTAGGTTTTGAAATAAATAGTTCACCCTCTGTTTCCTGCTACTACATTTGCATTCTGGCTAGAAGTCCAGCCCGCCATGCTGCTGGGCCCATTCCCCTCCATCTTTACCACCCTCCATTTTATGTCCATGCCTAAAGTCCTGCTGAGCACTCTGCAGACGGAGAAATAGAAACTCTAATGGCACCTGCATCTTCCGTGGGAAATGCAGAATAACTGGGGCTGGTAGATCTCAGGGAGGGCTTCTTGAAGGAGGTGATTTCAAAGGGGTTTTGTAAAAAGGATAAGGGGAAGTGCATGATTTGGCAAAAAGGAGGAAACAGCAAGGAGGAACTGATCTGTGTTGGAAAATCAGTGTCAGGGGTGGAAAATTTCTGATAGAGAAAGGATTCCCAACCTGGGGTATGAGTACCATCAGGGGATGTGAGAAGCTTGTCAAGAGAATACAGACGTATTTGGTCATTTCAATAGCTTATTAAAATTAATCTCTTTATTATATTTCTCATGTGCAATTGCATGCTAAACTCTAGAATGTACTTCCTTTCATAAGGGGATAGGAAGGTTTGCTGAGAGCTGAAGGGTACAAATGGAAAAAGATTGGGAGCCTCTGAGATAGAAGGTCTTATACTGTAGGGTGGGGCTGAGGATATGAGCCTGGGTGTTATATGGGAACTGAGATGTGAGGTTCCAGGGGATGTGGGGAGAATGAGGACACTAATTAGCAGAAGCCCTTAAATCACAAGATTAGAAGTTAGGGAAATAGCTCTGGAGATCAAAGGATGTGAACAGAGAGTTTTCAAAAGAAGGAAAAATAAAGCTATCAACAACCATATGAAAGAATGCTCCAAATCACTAATTATAAAAGAAATTCAAATTAAAACGTCTCTGAGGTTTTACCTCACATCCATCAGATTGGCAAAGATGATAGAAGACAAAAATATTTATTTTCAAGGGTCTGTGGGAAGACAGGCACAGTAATACCCAGCTAGAAGAGCTGTGAATTGGTCCAACCATTCTGGAAAACAATTCGGAATTTTACTTTAAAAGTCACTAAACTATAGAAACCTTTTGTGGAGTAATATGCCTACTGGACTTACGGCCCAAAGAGGTAAAAGATGAAGGGGAAAGTCCCATCTGGACAAATATTCATAGGAGCACTTTTTGTAATAGTAAAGAATGGGTGTCCATCAATTGGAAAATGGGTGAACAAATTTTGATGTGTTAATGTTAAGGAATATTATCATGCCAAAAGAAATGACTAGGAAGAAGTTAGAGAAATTTGGGAAGACTTGTATAAAATAATAAATAATGAAGGAAGCAGAACCAGGGAAACAATTTAAAACATAACCACAACAATGGAAAGAAAAACATTGAAAGACTTTGACTCAGTCATGACTTCAAGAGACTGATGGTGAAGGAAGCCTTTTGGCAGAAATGGGATGAACTAGAGGTGGGGAATGAGGCACATATTTTCCAGACATAGTTAATGCATTGATTTCTTTTGTTTGTACTAGTTACAAGGGAGGGTTCTATTTGTGGGGAAGCCAGTGGGTAGTTACAGTGATGAAAAAAAAGAGTATCAGCAAAACATTTTAAAAATCAAATAGAGGGGACAGCTAGGTGTCACAGTGGACAGAACACCAGCCCTGAAGTCAGGAGGACCTGAGTTCAAATCTGGCCTCAGACCAAACACTTGACACTTACTAGCTGTGTGACCCTGGGCAAGTCACTTAACCCTAATTGCCTAAACAGAAATAAATAAATAAAAATCAAATTAAAAAATAAAAATAAAAATCAAATAGAAAAAAAAGAAAAAGAACTGAATAACAGACCTGCCTAACACAGTGCTTTCCATGCAGTAGTTGCTTAATATTTGTTGAACTGAATAGAAATGGAGTCTACATACACTTAAAGGAGACTGTTCCTTGTAATAGAATGTATACTAGAATTGGAGTTCGAATACTTAAGAGCTGAATCCTCAAGTCGCTACCTTAATGTCTTTCAACCCTGCTTTAGTACACCCTGGCCCAGGGAATGTAGCTCAAGCCAGGCCATGGTACTCCAGCCTCCATCAGGTCTCCCCCACTGGTCAATGAAGTCTCCTTGGTCCATATTCCCAAGAAACTCCATCATGCTCCCTTTCTCCAGGCATGGACCCATTTTCCCTCACCTCTTGAAGGTCCCTTAGAGGTAATCAGGCTCTCACTCTTCAATAGCCTTGGAGAAGCTGTCCATTCAGGGGGTTTTCTGACCCAGTTTGGATCCCAGTGTCTTGGCTTAAGTTTCCTGAATGTGGGGCATCATTGCGATTTGGAAGCAGCTAGGTGGCATGGTAGATAGAGTGCCAGGCCTAAAGTCAGGAAGATGAGTCTTTCTGAGCTCAAATCTGGCTTCAGATACTTACTAGCTGTGTGACCCTGGGCAAGTCATTTAACCCCGTCCACCTCAGTTTCCTCATCTGTAAAATGAGATGGAGAAGGAAATGGCAAACAACTCCAGCATCTTTGCCAAGAAAACCCCAAATGGGGCCACAGAGTTGTACACGACTAAAATGATTTAACAACAACAAATCATTGAAAGAACGCAAGAAACAATGGGGGAGAAGAGTTTGGGAAGAACACTCATCTTTGAGAAGTCAAAATAATTGAGAAGTTTCTAGAATCTCATTGGCAAGACAGCATTAAAGAAGTAGGAAGACAACAACACAAAACAGAAAAATGACACATGTTGGAGAAGATGTGGGAAAATTGGAACACTAATGCATTGTTGGTGGAGTTGTGAAATGATCCAGCCATTTTGGAGAGCAATTTGGAACTATGCCCAAAGGGCTATAAAAATGTGCATACCCTTTGACCCAGCAATAGCACTTCTAGGGCTGTATCCCAAAGAGATAATACAAACGGGAAAAGGACCCACATGGACAAAAATATTATAGCAGCTCTTTTTGTGGTGGCAAAGAATTGGAAATTGAGAGGATGCCCATCAATTGGGGAATGGCTGAGCAAGTTGTAGGATATGAATGTAATGGAATACTATTGTGCTATAAGAAATAATGAACAGGCTGACTTCAGTAAAACCTGGAAAAACTTGTATGGATTGATGCTGAGTGAAATGAGCAGAAACAGTAGAACATTGTACACAGTAACAGCCACGTTGTGTGATGACTAATATTGATAAACTTAATCCTTCCCAGCAATACAAGGATCTAAAACATCTCCAAAGATCTCATGATGGAAAATGCTATCCACATCCAAAGAAAGAACTGTGGAGTTTGAATGCAGATCGTAGCATATTATTTGCTATTTTTTTTCTTCTGTTGTGTTTTGTTTCCTCTTTCTAGTGGTTCCTACTATTGGTTCTAATTCTTCCTTACAACATGACTAATGTGAAAATATGTTTAATAGGAATATATACGTATAGCCTATATCAAATTGCATGCCATCTTGAGGAGAGAGGTGGGGAGAGAGGGGGAGAAAAATTAAAAACTCAAAAGCTTATGGAAGTGATTGTTGATAAATCAAAATAAATTAATTTAAAAAAAAGAAGTAGGAAGAGGGACAGCTAGGTGGTGCAGTGGATAGAGCAACATCCTTGGAGTCAGGAGGACATGAGTTCAAATCTGGCCTCAAGACACTTAACACTTACTATCTGTGTGACCCTGGGCAAGTCACTGAGCCATTGCCTAGCAAAAGAAAAAAAAAGAAGTAGGAAGAGATAAAGTGACTGGCAATTGGATTTTACTTGAGACTCTGCTAATTTCCAGGCAGAGGCAGGTGAACGATCTAGCTTTCTCTTCTGAGAAGAGTTGGGAAATCTAGTATAAATAAATAAAGCTTTGCAATTGAGCTACCAAGGGCCTTAAACAAGCATGACCAAGAGGCAATTTGCCGGGACAATTAGCCATGAGAAATACCAACAAGAATAGAGGATTGGATACCTCACTTTCAGTATGGTGTGAAAAGAAATTTTATAGTGATCCTTCAGGGAGCGTGCTGTTTGTGTTTCTGCCTCAGCTACCCATGCACGACGTTCATTTTGTCTCTCTCATAGAGCAGAAGTCAAAGAGGCTAGAAGAATGGCTCTTTACACTCCAGGTTACCAGAGAGAATGAAATCTTCCTTGAAAAAAATGGCAGAAGTGCTTGAAAGGAGAAACAAAAAATAATTTTAAATAATAAATAAATATTTTAAAAATAATTTTAAGTAGGGAAAAATCCCAACTTGTGCCAAGATGCTGGAGGGTAGAGGGAAGGGAAGAGGATTAAGCTGGACTCTCGTAGGAGATAGCAATTTCTCATTCTCCAAGGAAAGACAACAGGAAGCTACTGGTGCCATCAGGAAAGAGGTCATTCAATTCAAGAGGCAGGGGAAGAAGAAATGAGCAGTAATGATTGAGGACTCCCATCTTGAAAGGGACTGAGGCAGTCATTTGTCAGTCTGCCATGAACAATAGAGAGGTCTGCTGTATTCTGGATCATATATCCAGAATATGATGGAGAATCTCAAGAATTATTAAGCCCTATCTATGACCACTACCCATTCCAGGAAATTCATACGGTGACAAATGATATCACCAGAAGAACACACAAACAATTCCTGAGGAGTGTGAGATCCTGGGCTGGAAAGTGAAGGTCTTAGGGGTACAACTGGTCTTTTAATTACTGTTGCTGTTTAAAAGAGGGATTCAGATGGGAAGAGCAGGCTTGGGAAGTGAAGAACAACTGGTTAAGAAGATGGCATCTGGGAACGGAATTTCAGACTTCCAAACCACAGCTTAAAACATAGGAATGAATTTGTTGATGTCCTGGTTAGTTTTCCTGAACTAGTTTCTCTCTCTCTCTCTCTCTCTCTCTCTCTCTCTCTCTCTCTCTCTCTCTCTCTCTCTCTCTCTCTCTCTCTCTCTTTTATTCTTTGTTATAAAGGACTATTGAGGGCATGGAAGAGCTGGGATGGTGAATGGCTACACCGAGAAATGTACATGACGTAAAAACAAAATATATCAATTAAAACTTTAAACTAAAACAAAACAATAATGGTAGCCAGGAAAAGAATGCACCTAATGAGGAACTGGGTTCTGACCTGACTGACTGCTGAAATAGGAACAATGGAAACCTTGGGGCAAGTGACCATTCCACTATACTGTGACAGAGGAAAGCAGGTTCTTTCTGATTTTCGGCGAGCAGATTGCAGAGAGTTCAGAGAGAGGATAACTAGGATCCAATAACCTCATACTCTGGGGGTTGGGGCAAGGTTGGGGTAGGAAATCAACCCAAGAAGGATGGGATCACTTGACTTCATCAGGAACAGGTCATGCCAGACTAATCTCATTTCCCTTTTTGACAGGGTCACTAGACTGGGAGATCAGGGGAATACTTTAGCTATAGCATACTAAGATTTCAGTAAGGCATTTGACAAAATCTCTCATGTTATCTTTGTGGACATGATGGAATGATATGCGTTAGATGATGCTACAGTTAGATTCATTTAGAGCTAGTTAAGTAACCAGGCCCAAAGAATACAGTGGCTTCCTGTTACTTCTAGGATAAAATACAAACTCTTTCATTTGTTATTTAAGGTCCTCCATAATCTACCTTTCCAGCTTTATCTCCTACTACTCCCCTTCACATAGTATCTTCCAGTTAAACTGAACTGGTCCCTAAACTTGATATACAATCTTCCTCCCTCAGTATATTCACACAGGCCATTCTCCATCCTTGGAATGCATTACCTCTTCATTTCCATCTTTCAGAATCTTTATCTTTCTTCAAGATTCAGCTCATGTGCTACCTATTCCGTGTACTCTTTCAAAATCTGATCTTCCCCAATAGAATATCCCTAAGTAGAATATGTTTCTTGAGGTTTTTTCCCTTGTATCCTCAGTATTTAACACAGTGTTCTGAATATAATAGGTGGATAATAAATGTTTGTTAAACTGAATTGATCAAAAAAGTCATTAATTAGTCACTTGCACCAGAAAAGCCAGTTTGGCATAGTGGATGGAGAATTGGCCTCAGTACTAGGGAGACTTGGGTTCATCTTTGATACTTACCACCTGTGTGACCCTGGGCAAGTCATTTAATATCTCTGGGTCTCAGTTTCTTCATCTATAAAATGAAGGGGTTACACTGGCTGACCTCTGGAGTCTTTCTCAGCTCTAAATCTTTGATCTCTGAAGCATGGGTTGGGGAGGTAGGGTTCCAACAAAAGGTGAGAAATCCTGTCTCCCATGAGTCAGGAGAGGGCTATCAGGATCTTGAGGGTACCAAAGACCATGCCTTATGAGAGCTGGTTGAAGCAGCAAGGATGTTTAGCCTAGAGAAAAGGAGATTTAGAGGGAACGTGATAGCTGTCTTTGAGTATTTAAAAGGACTATCCAGCAGATGGGGGATTAGATTTGTTTTGCTTGGCCTCTGAGGGCAAAATTAGAAGCTGAAGGGAGGTAGATTTAAGATTGATGAAAGTAAAACTTTCTTAGAAAGAGTTTTCCTGAAGCAGAATGGCTTGCTTTGGGAGACAGTGGATTCTGCTTAAATGAGGTCTTCAAGTGGAGACTGGAGGTCCCCATTGGGAATTTGGGGATGTCTTTAAATGAATGACTTTTGAGATCCCTTCCAGCTCTCCGATTCTGTGATTCTGTGAGATGAGAAGCACGTGGAAGATAAAGATTAGGGAGATGAGAGTTTAGCATGAGGGCAGAGAGGAGAGATGATGATTTAGTGAGAGGGATTGATGCAAGGCAAGTGATTAAGTTTGGGAGATGAAGCTTGGAGGGAGGGGGGAATAAAGAATGAAAGTTTTGGGTAAGAAGTCAGTGTGGTGAATGAGGGGTTAATGAGGGATGAAGGTTTTAGGTAAGGAGTCAATGTCGTGGCTGAGGGTTGGAAATGGGGTTTAGGGTGAGAAGTCAGTAGGAGTTGAAGGCTTTAGGGATAAGTTTTAGGGTGAGGAATCAGCAGAGGAAAAGGATTTGGAGGATGATGTTTGTGGTGATCAGTGTGTGTATGGGGAGGAAAGGCAATTTGGAAATTTGGGACAGAGCTAGCTGTTGCTAGCTTCATCACTCGGGTGACATGTCCAGCCATCAGCTAGGTACCAGGGCTAGGCACTTTCTGGGGAAGCAGAGTACAGAATGAAGTTGCTTGGCTGAAAGTCCAATCCCTACCCTTCTGGCTCCTGCCAGTGGGCCCCCAGATTATCCTCAATAAGGAATACGTGGCCCAATGACCATGAGCTACCCAAATATGAAAGAGATTAAAACTCAGTCCTCCCATCTTCCCACTTTTTCTCCCCTCCTGAAAACATATCCAGGCAATAGAGATCACAAGGGTTTATGTGGAAGAATATTTATCTGACTGTTTTATTTCTTAAATATCTCTCTCTACTCAGTAAGTGTACAATTGCTTGCTCTCTACTAGGAGAACAGATATAAATTAGAACCATTGTCAAATTTTCCAAAGCTCAAGTCCAAGGCCTAGATGGGCGTCTTCTGAGATCTTTCCCTTGCCTTGGCGGTGACCCCCACTGCTCTTGGCAGCCCCTGCCCTGACTCAGGGGCTCCCCATCCCACCCCACTACTATTAAGGTATCCATAGTCCGGGTCAGTCCCACCCAAAGTCCTGCCCGGTCATCTGGTAGAACTTGAGGTTGAAGGGCCGATAAAACTCTCGCAGGCGTTGGACCACATGCTCCTCGATGTGGGGGTGGGGTCGGCCCTTGGACTTGCCCAAGCATCGAGGGCGGCTGCTGCCTTCTGGCTTCTTCAGGCAGGGGAAGCCTTTGGTCTCATTGAAATAGAAGTGCTTGTCTGTCACGACCCTCTTGAGGCCCAGAAAATCCTGCACTCGGCCCATCTCCCCTGCTGGGTCACTCACCAGCCTCTCGCCGCTCACAAACAGGAAGTGGGACAGTGGAAAGTACTGCAGCCAGTTGTCCAGGTGCTTAGCATAGATGCCAATGCGCACAGCACTCCACGCGGTATCAACCAGCCCGGTACTGCCATTTCGGAAGGCCAGTGCCTGGAAACTCGGAATGGATGGGTTCTTGGACAACGTCTGAGTATAGTCCGAAATGGCCCGCGTAACAGGGTTTCGTACGACCACAATCAGCTTAGTGTCCTGGGACATGTTGTGTATGCGCCTAGGGGCCTCCTTTGTCACAAAGTAGCTGGGGGTCTTCTCCATGGTGATTTGGCCATCCAGTGTCCGTGGCATCAGGCTTCTGGGAAGACAAGAGGGCAGGGCACATATGAACGGGTTGTTTTAGGACTTCTTTCCCCACCCATGAACTCTAGAAAACGTCTGTCCTTTCCCCCATCCCTGGGCTCTCACCTCTCTGAGCTTCAGTTTTCTTATCTGTAAAACGAAGGGAGTCCCTTTTAGCTCTAATTTTTTCGGTTCAGTGTCAGGCATTATATCTCCTTCCTTAGATCAGCAGCTCCCTGAGATCAGAGCTGTATCTTCCCATCAGAACAGTCCCCCACCAAGAATGAGGACCATGTCTCCTCCCCAAATCAGATCCCATAGAGCAGCCATGTTATATAAGTAACAGGAAGGGCGGCTTGGGGGACCCTGAATATTGGAAGGACAAACCAAGTCCTTCCGTCTGATTCGGGAATTTCCTTTCAGAAGCCCCAGATTAGATCGTTTGCTCAGGGACTAATCATAGAGTTGGGATTTGGGCCATTTACTTTTATCCTGGCATGGTTCATCTGGGTGAGGTCTGGACATCAGTTTCCTGGGTCCATTCGTGTGAGGCTTTGTCTAGGGAGAGGTCTCACACACATGTATACATATATGTATACATGCATGTAGGTATTTGTATATGTGCATATATACATACATATATACACATATACATACACACACATACACATATATTTTTTTATATTTTCCCCCATCTTTTTATATTTTTTAAACAACACTGTCATTCTCCAATAACTGACCCATCCTTCCAACTGGAGATTTCTCCTTTATAACAAAGTAGTTAAGCGAGACAAACCAACAGATTGGCCACATCTGACCACATGTCATCCTGTACCTACGGTCCCCCACTTCTCTACCTCAACAAGAGAGCGAACATTTCAACATCGATAATCTTCCCATGATCTTACTGACTCCCCAGACCTGCCACCACAGGACAGGCATCCTGGCTACATTCCTTTGAACTCATAGCCTATAAAAGGCAGTGTAAAGGGCATTGGATTTGAAATCTGAAGCCCTAAATTCCAATCCTGGCCCTGAGACTTACTACCTAAAATTCTTCATCTCTTTGGGGCCTCATCCTCAGGGGTGGGATATCACAGCCACTCTCCACCTTGTCTCCCAGGGCAGAGGAGAGGGGATGAATTGCCCTCGTGTGCCCTCTTTGGTGGTAGGCCAGGACAAAGGTGTTAAGGGCAGTGTGAAGGGTTTATTTCCCTCATAACTTGTGATTAGAATCCCTGTCGTAATGACTGATGGAATCGTTAGGGCTTTACTACACAGATCACTAATTGGAACAGTAATAGCTGTAGTTCTTCATGTGGAGCACCCATGCTGAGACACAGTTAATCTTCCTAAAACACTTTTTCATCCCATCATTTACCAGCTCAAAAGCCTTGCCAAGTCACCCAATGTCCAAAGGAGGAAAGCAACCCTTCCCACCTTGGCATTCTAGGCTCCTCAAAATCTCCCCCCAACCCTGCCCTGTCCAACGTACCCCCAAACTGCTAATTCTAGACCAACTCTGGACACAGATGGAGCCCTAGTCACCATCACAGCTGACTCCCATCCAGGCCAAATGCTGGTTCCTAGCCCCTCACTAGTACTGCCCAGGAGCACAAACCAGCTCAGGAACTTTCTTCCATCCCTCCCAAAAGAGAATGGATGGTAGAGGCAGACAGAGATCTAAGGGAACCCCAGTGGTCAAAAAAACCCAAATGAGAAGTGTTTAAGGCGTCTGGACCCCTGGACCGGACAACACCCAATGAACATGACCATATGACCACCCCTGCCCTTCAATTATACTTTCATTCTCTGAGATACCTTTGGGGGCACGCTACAATCACTGCATACATCCAGTTTTAGTTGCAAATACAGGGAAGAATGGGAATGTGGGGGGACACATCACCAAGCTTTATCCCTTAGCAAGGAAACCCAGGTTCAAATCCCTGCCCAGATACTTACTAGCTATGTCGCCTCCCAGACAACTAGCTTAATCTCTCTGGGCCTCAATTTCATATATAAAATGAGGGGGTTGGCCTAAATGGTCTCTGGAGGTTCCTTATGGCTCTAAATCCTAAAATCCAGGCCTCAGAATGAGACCCGCCCCTGGCCCTCGCCTGCCCTCTAGCCTCAGTCATAGACTTCACCCCTTACCCCAGCTGAAGAGCAAGCTTTCCTAGCCGTCTTACAAATGCCCACCATTGATGCTAAGATGAACAGAGCAAAAAGTGCAGTTAATGCCGCCTGTTCCCAATCCCAAGGACGCAGCTCGGAGCCCATGGCCCCGTGATCAGTGGGGTAGGGGGTCAGCACCGTCCATCCATCTAGTCATTCATTTCTCTGACAAGCATTTATAGAGCCTAATACTTCGGGGGAGACAAGAGAAGTATCGGGCTGAGCTCGGGGTCTGGCTGGGGAGACAAAACACACAGGAAACAATTACCGAGCGCTAAGAGGTTAGGCTGCAGGAGGCACTCGGTAAATGTTTGCAGAATTTGTTGAATTGAATTATCTGGGCCAGGCTCAGAATGGAGGCAGGGGTAGAAGTGCAGAAAGAGTTGTTTCCCGACTGCTTGGGGACCTAGCTCATTGAGCATTGAGGAGTGGATATATAAAAGTTGGAATGGACTCTGGCCCCTCCTGTTTCCTGCCTCGGGTCTTGTTTTCTTGCAGCGTGACTGCCCCTCAGACAATGAGGCTGCCCCTCTGGGGGGGGCCAGAGGGTCTTGTGAAAAGCTCCTATAAACCACAGGACACCCCCCCCCCAACAAGAAGCTGGTTTGGGGACTGGTCCTTCTTGGGCTGTGTCCAATGCTATATCTACCGGGAACACTGAGAGAACGTGTCTCCTTTGCTCTCCTCGTGCCCTCGTCTCCTCTCTCTTCCCTTGCTCTTACCCTAAAACTCCTAGAGCAACCCCAGGGAGACATAATTTCTCACCTCCTTTTGGGGAAAAAAAATAACCAAAAACATGCTTCAGTGATCAAAGATTTATAGCCAGAAGACTTGGGGGGGGGGGGGTAAAAGATCAAACATCATTTCATAGATTTAGAGTTGGACATAGAGAGGGCATCTAATTCAATCCCCTCATTCAACAAATGAGGAAAAAGACCCAGAGAAGTTAAACCACATACCCAAATGGCAGACAGGATTTGAACCTGGGTCCTCAGGTTCCAAATCCAGCATTCTTTCTCACTCTATTATGACAATGGGGATTCTTCCTCCAGTACTTGCTTAATGAGTGTTTGTTGACTTATTCTCAAGATGTTCCTGTTTGGACTTCCGCCTAGGCTGTAGAAGAGGGAAGAGGATCATTTCCCCAACTTCCAAAGACCTAAGAGACAGATGGAGCCTCCGAGTCTCCAGGGCAAAAACATCTGTTCCCTCCTGAAGGAGTGTGGGGCCAGAACAAAACCTGAAGTCTGTCCTAGATCACAGCCGGGAGACAAGAGAACCAAGGCCTGGCTCCTTCTGGGCTTCAGAAATGAAAGAAGCTATTCCAGCTCCCTGCTTTCTGTACTTTATTGGACACATACTCTGCCCACCATTCAAGGGTCTATGCCTGGTGCTTAGCTCAGCTACATTGGGAAGAGGGAGACAGAAAGAAGAGCCTGAGACCCAGCCCCTGGAGAGCTCACAGGATTAACACAGGGAGTAGTCAGGTATCAGGAGTGGGGAAGGCACCCCTGCTTGGGATATAACCAAAGTGAAGGCTAGTGTAGATGGCTAAGTAAATGGTCCAATGTCATTTTCTTTTTTTTTTTTTTTAGGCAATTGGGGTTAAGTGACTTGCCCAGGGTCACACAGCTGGTAAGCGTCAAGTGTTTGGTCTGAGGCCGGATTTGAACTCAGATCCTCCTGACTTCAGGGCCGGTGCTCCATCCACTGCGCCACCTAGCTGCCCCCTCCAATGTCATTTTCACAGACTTAGAGTCATGGGATAAAATCTCAGAAGTCCTCTATCCCAACTCCATCATTTTACAGACAGGAAACCGAGGTCAGAGATTATGACTTGCTTATGGTCATACAGGATACAGCTAGTCCAGTGCCCTCATTTTACAAATGAGCATATTGAGGCCCACAGAGGTTATCAAAAGTCATAAAATGAATTAGCAGCTGGATTAGAAACCAGGTCTCATGACCCCACAACTATTCTTTCCACTGCAAGGACTCTTGACCTTCTTGTGTGTGCTCTGGACTCCTCTGGCAGTCTGGTGAAATGTTTGGACCCCTTCTCAGCACAGCACAGTTTTTCAAATGCACAAAATTAAATACAAAGGATTACAAAGGAAATCAATTGAAATGTATTTGTCCAAAAAAATTTTTTTAAGTTTGAGGCCCTAGGTTGAGAACTTGGACTTAAGCATGCCAATTCCCTAGGATCATAAGATTTAGCACGGAGAAAGCCCTTTACTCGCATTTTTCAAATGAGAAAACTAAAGCCTGGAGGAATAGGTGACAGATCAAAGGTTATACAGGTAGCAAGGAACAGATCTGGGATCAGAAACCAGCTCATCGTGTAACCCCCAAATCCAGTCCTCTGATCAGCGCTTTCCTGTGGTTAAGGATAGCAGGTAAGCAAGATTTCCCCGGGCAGCTGAAGACTTAACTCCCACTGCCTTCTCCCCCAACTTAGACCCATATTAGCTTTCTCCTTTCCTTCCCTTTCTCTCCCCCAACTACTCAGACCTTTAAAACGATAAAGCTTGAGCCGGGGAAAGGGTAATTTCTCTTCTACTCTAGCCTAGCACTTAACCCACACCAACCACACCCTCAGCACAGCCCCACCTGTGAGTGGGAGAAACCTGGGATGACCAGTTTGGGACAGGTAGAGTGTAGGGGAATCTCTCTGAGGTTCAACAGGGATTTCCAATCCCCCTCAGCAAGGTAGGGAGATCAGATAAGGTATAAAGGAGGAAGGAAAACAGACAAGGGATAGCTTTTAGTGATTATTTCTCACTGTCCTTAGCAGACTTACAGAATCCTAGAATTTAAGAGCTAATGGCACCTCAAGAGAGAATCTGGGCCTGGCTCCTCACTTTACAATTGGGGGTATGGGCCTAGACAAGTAGTTAGCTATTTCACATCCTTAACTTCTTTGGGTCTCAGTTTCCCCATCTGTAAAATGAGGGGATTGTACTAACAACAGACCTTTAAGGACCTTTCTAGCTCTAAATCCTATGACTGTACATGACTAGATAAGTAGCAGAATCAGGAACCTCTGACTTGAGAGCCAGTGTTACTTCCGTTAGACCACAATTCTTCTACCTGGCCAAACATCGTCAGAGCTCCTAGTTCATTCTGGTGACTTCTGAACACTCTGACCCAGAGCCTCAGACAAACATGCATCTGGGGGGGGGGCAGTTAGGTGGCGCAGTGGATAGAGCACTGGTCCCAGAGTCAGGAGGACCTGAGTTCAAATCCGGCCTCAGACACATAACGTTTACTAGCTGTGTGACCCTGGGCAAGTCACTTAACCCCATTTCCTAGCCCCCCAAAAATGCACCTGTACTATCAGGACCCCAATGCAGCTACTTCCAACCTACAGATAGCTCCTGCGTCTTCTTGGGACACAATGAATAAGTACTGAGGTTAAGCACAGTCCATACAGGATCCGTCCCTGTGCGTGGTCCTAACTAGCCATCAGCTGGAACTCATCTCTCATCCTCTCATTGACAAGAGGCTGTGAAAGTTGGAGGTTTCCCTTGGCTATCCTCCCTGAACTACTCAACCAAAGCTGTCCGAGGCTTTTCCTGGTTCTCCCCCTACACAAAGGCTCCCACCATGCTCTGTAATTACTCCACTGTACATTTTCATTAACTTGTACCTTGCCCTAAATTACCTCCATTAATTATTGATACCCCTCCTCCTTCCCATGAGGGACAGCTTCCTGGACTCCTCCAGCCACTGACAGACTCCCTTTAATTATGATGGTGCTAATTCTCATTAACCTTTGCCAGGTGGCTCCAGAATATTGAGCAGAATCCTGTGGTGCCCAATAGAATGCTGAGTGGATGCACCCAAATGGTCTAAGGGATCCTTCTAATACAGTTTTCGTTTCCTCACCTACCCTGCCTTCCGTTACACTGATTGTTCACAGTCCTCCATCAGTTCAGGCAATCACATCCCCAGGACCTCAAAGAACTCATCTTGGGGAAAGATGTTACCTAAGAGATCTTAGGGTTAAAAGTCCCGACCCTTACCCATCTGGGGGTCAGTGTCGGAAGTTGATGGTTCCCCAGTGATCAAGCAAGTCACATTGCAACAGGATAGACAGCAGCGGGATGTGGTGAAAAGAGTCCTAAACTTGCAGGCAGGAGACCAGGGTTCATTCAAATCCCAGCTAAGATGTTTATTAGCTCTGTGCTCAGCTTCAGGTGCCCCGTATTTAAAGTGGGGATAACAGCATTAGCACTACTTCTATTTCAGGGTTGTTGTGAGAAAAGCACTTTGAAAATGACAAAGTACTGAATCAGTGTGAGGTGTTTATTTATTATATGGTGGTGCTGGTGACGGGGCAATCAATACCAGAGTTACAAGGTGGCAGCCCCTTGAGGTGATGGAGTTTGGGGAGAGGTAGGGTAATCGGTGATGGGGTGATGCCAGATGGCCAAATAACAAGGTGATGACATTGGGTGCCAGGGTGATGGGATCACCCTGGGAACCAAGGAGGCACTCTCTTAACAACTCTCAAAATGCCTCTGAGTCTGCCTCCTTTATTGACTCAGGCATGGTGGGGGAATGGAAGAAGGGGAAAAGGAGTTAACGAGCTCAGACTCCCAGACCCTCTAATTGCCATCCCTGTAGATGAATTTCCAAAGCCCAGAACAAGCCAGCAAGCAGGGTTTCTGTTCATTCCTAAGAGCCCTCGTATTTTATTCCAGGGAAATTTCAGATCTCAGTGGCGTCTGCCATCCTGGAAGCGTGCAGCGTTGCCCCTCTCCCTGGGCCAAACAAGGCTAACGGGGTGGGCACACCCTCCAGCCTCTGCCTTTCTGATTCGGGTTGGCAGCCGGGTTCTCCCATCAACCCCACCCCGGGGAACAATTCCAGCCTGTGAAACCCATCACCCAGAACTAAGAACCCAGAACCCCATAAATTCCATCCATTGATCCCCTTCTCCCCTCTGGGAGCAACTTTAATCCTTCAACCCCGCAGAGAAACCTTCAGATGTTTGAAGACAGCTGCTGCATACCCTCTAAACTTCCTCTTCTTTAAGCTAAAAAACACCCTTAGCACCGTCAAATGATCTTCCTTTGGTATGATCTTGAGACTCGTCCCTCATCACCCTGATTGTACTCCCCTAGACAATTCCTTCCACTTGCCGATTTCTCTCTAAAATGGGACTCTCTCAGAACTGTACATAATACTCCAGGTATGGTCTTTCCCAGTTAGAGGACAGTGGGATTATCATGTCCCCTCTCTCATTGTAGACATTTATATACATACATACATACAAAGAGAGAGAGAGAGAGAGAGAGAGAGAGAGAGAGAGAGAGAAAGAGAGCACTGAGATTAAAATACTTAGAAGCCATATGACGCTTTTGGTTCCTGTTGGGCAGGTGATCACTTAAGACCTCTTAGGTCTTCACATGAGTTATGGTACTGGTGTGGCGAGTTGGTTGTCAACATCTCAGAAAGTGCTTTCACAGTGAATTCTCAATATATCATCATGGGTAGGAGCTTAGTAACTGTGCCTTAGAACTGAGGCAGCTGATGAGGGAAGTCCCTCGGGCATCCCCTGTGGCAGTTCCTGGCGGAAGGCTTGTTCAGTAGGTGTGATAAGTAGAAGATAAGACTGGCATGCTCTCCTAGGCAAGCCCCATTCAGCTAAATAGGAAAAAAAAAAATAAAATAAAGAGCCAAGAGCCTCTGAGCAGACACACCCGCAGACAGACACACAACACTGTCACCCATCCCCACCAACTGGTTCATAGGATATTTGGATTGCAAGCTGGAAGGGATTTTAGATCACTATGTCCAATCTCCTTATTTTACAGAGGAGGAAACTGAGGCTGAGCAATTAAAGAACCTTCTCTGGGTAACATAATAAAAAGCAGGCTGATATTTGAACCCCAGTTCTCAATATTCTGACACTAGTGTTCTTTCTACTGTTAAAACACTGTGTTAGGCTCCTCAGTAATGCAAAAATAAAAGTGGGGAGGTGGGTAATTAGGTAATTAGGGGGAGGGGAAGGGAAGAGAAGAGAAGTGAGGGATTCCACAGAATGATAAGCACACTCCCCCCTGCCCTGGGGAAGGACAGGTGCAGCCTCATAGTGTCTGCCATTTGAAATCCTGTCATAGCTCACCTGCCCTCCCACTCAGCGTCTGACTCAGACACAGGTCCCCAGGGGGCCTGTGACAGGTGTCCTGCCTGTGACTTCATTAGCTCCAATAGGCAGGCTACAGTCTCCTGCTGGCCCCCTCCCCTATCCCCTTCAATTATTCAAAGCAGAGGAGACTCAGAGTTCTCCCTGAACAACAGCCTCCGACTGAGGAACATGGTGTAGAGTGAGATGAATTCTAGAATTGGAGTCAGAGGACCCGGGTTCACATCCTGCTTCTACTATTGTGTGACCCGTAGGCAAGCCACTTAATCACTTAAGCCCTCAGTTTCCTTGTCTGTAAAATGGGGGGACTGGAAGTAGATAACCTCCAAGGACCCTTCCAGATCTAAATCTTAAGATCTATGTATGGTCTTGGGACTTTGGTCACCCACCGCTGAGGGGTAAGGGAGAACTGAGAAAGGTTCATTCCCCAGACACCTCCTTCCTCGTCTCTACTGCAAAATGAGAGAGTCACTGGATTAACCCATACCCCCACTGCACATCCACACATATATACTCCCTCTGGGAATGTGTAAGAGCAGCTGCCTTCCCAGACTCAGTCATCCCGGGATGCCACAAGGGGCTAGAACCTCCAAAGGCTCATCTCTCAGAAGTGATCCTTCCCTGCGAGCTGGGAGGGATCACTTCAGAGCCACAGTTGCTAGGGATGGAATTGGAGATCACCCAGCCCCTTTCATTTTGCAGACAAGAGTCTAGCCATCTGAACCTATGTCCAAGGTAATAAATAAATTACTTTCTTTTCCTTTACTGCCGCCGAATTTCTGAGCTGCAGAGAGTACACCTGGAAGTGAGGGAGAAACATCTAGGTCCACCCCTCCATACACACACACACACACACACACACACACACACACACACACACACACA
>NW_020954548.1:34029523-34135176 GCF_900497805.2 Vombatus ursinus | reverse complement strand
ACACACACACACACACACACACACACACACACACACACACACACACACACACACACACACACACATCCATATTGAGCTAGGAGTCCTGTGAGCCCCAGCCCATTACTATTACAAAGTGGGGGAGGGGGGAGGTTTAACACTCCTAAGGAGGTGTCTCAGAAAGTCCTTCTAAAATGGAACTGGGGTCATCTTCTGGCTTCTGAGCTGATGCCAGGGCCATGGGGAGGACAAATTATCCACCACATCTTTCTTGAGTCCCTCTCAGATCCAACACTGACCAGGAAGCCATGCAAGTCAGTCGACATGCATTTATTAAGTCAGCATTTACTATGGGCTCTAAAGCCTGGACAAGTACTTTAACCTGACACCCTCAGTTTCTTCACCTATAAAATGGGCAGTTTGGGGAAGACAATCTCTCAGGTTTCTTGCAGCTCTAAAATCCTAAATACCTTTTGTTCTCCTCTGGGGGGCAGGAGCAGGCAAGGGGAAGAGTAGGGGTGAGATTGGCAGCTTCAGGGCTTCCAAGTTTCCAAAGTCAAGCTCTGAGGTGTCCATAACAGACTCCCAACAATTCTTTCCCACCCAGCATCCACCCTGCCCAGAGAACAGACGACTTCAGCTGTTAAATTCACACAACAGTGTAACCATAGGCAGCCCTGCCCGGGGAACCAGTATGTGATACTATTGAAAAATGCCCTATTTTGAGCAAGAGACTTCAGTCCTAATCCTGTCTCTGCAACTAGGTTACTGTGTATGTAGCCTTGGGCAAATTGATTCCCGGTTCTAGGTCTCAATTTCCTTGCCTACACAATGAAGAGTTGGTTTAAAAAAAAATCAAATATAGAGGAAGAATACCGACATACAAAAATATTTATATCCACTCTTTTTGTAGTGGCAAAGAGCTGGAAACTAGGGCAGTGCCCATCTAATGGGGAATCTATTGACTGAATAAATTATGGTATATGAATGAAATGGAATATTCCTACACTGTAAGAAATGACAAAAAGGATGGTTTTGGAGAAATCTAAGAAGACTTACAAGAACTGCTGCAGAGAGAAGTGAGCAGAACCTGGAGAACAATTTAAAGAAAAACAACTTTGAAAGATTTAAGAACTCTGATCAATTTAATGACCAACCACCACGCCAAAGTACCAATGATGGAGCACAATACCCACTTTCTGACCTAGACAGACTCAGGATGTAGAATGAAATATACATTTTTGGACATAGCCAATGTGGAAATTTGTTTTGCTTGACTATGTATATTTCTTAAGAGTTTTTTTCTTTTTTTTCCAATGGGAGGGGAAGGATAGGGATAAGAATGTTGTTGGGGGGGGAAGAAAAAAAGAGAAGAGAAAAGAAGGTCATTGACGATTTTTTTAATGCACAGGGGAGAACATAAGGAAGGCCAGAAGGAATCACAGACAAGCAGGACAGCTTTGAAAGTTATGTTGAATTTATTATATACTTAAAAAGAAAAACATACTGGGTATAATGGATATAAACAGTTTTATGTACAATCCTCTGCTTTTGTTCTATTCTGTATACAGAAATGCTCTCTTTATTTGATGTTTGTTCAGCCCAGACTTAAAAAAAAAACCAAAGGAAAAAAATGAGGGGGTTGGGGCCGGATGATCTATGAGGTCTCTCCTCAGTTCTGAGCTTCTTTGATTATTTCCCTACCTCCCGGTGCCAGCCTCTAGGGCTGAGCTGTCTAACTGAGCCATTGACATTGTGTTTGCTGTAAACCATCCTCTCATCAAGCTGCAGATGTTGCTACAGATGTTCCCTTATGATCAAGCTCTGGTTCTTCTCAACTCTGGAGCTGCCATACCCAGCCAAGCCCATAGCCTGTAAACCCAAATGAGGACACAAGAAAAACTCCCCCAAGTCTGTTCGACCTAATTCCCATCAGATGGAGCTGCTCAGGCTGGCTTTGGCCCAGGTCCAAGGCAAGGGCTTCCTGAAGAGGGAGGGTGGGGCTCAGTCATAGGCCCAGGCCCAACCCTGCAGGTCTCCATCTAATTGCATCCCTTCTTAGGTTGGCTGGCATGAGCATGCCTCAGGGCACCCAGGTAGCCCCAGCCTGTTTAATTATTTAGCACCTATTTGACCCTTTCTAATTGGGGCTCATGGGACAGTGGGAGAAGAGAAAGGGAAAGAATATACCCTAATACCAGCTCTAATTTCTACCCAGTTTTGCAATACACAAAACACTTTTCCTCCCATCAATACCAGGAAGTAGGTAATGTGAACATTATTCCCATTTTATAGAAGAGAGAGGTGAAAAAAACTTAATTCAAAAGCCACATAATGAATACACTTTGGTTTTCCTCACCTGTTACAAATGGTCCCCATCCCTGCCCCTCTCCTACTAGATACTGGGAAAATTAACCAGCGAATGTCCATTGAGCTCATGAGTGCCTAGCAATGTGCTGAGTCCTATAGGAGAGACAAGGAAGGAGCACAGAAGCTATGTCCTCTGAACGCCTCTGGTGCCAGCACCCTCCCTGGCTGGTCAGCCTCAGGGCTGCCAGCATAGGAAGTTTCTAATCAAAGGCAGGCTCTGAGAACTGGAGGTGTCCGCAGCCAGGACCCCCAACAGCTCTTCCCAGCCCAGCACCCACCCTGTTGAGAGAGCAGAGAACTTTAGCTATTAAACTCACACAACAGCATAACCATGGGCAGCCCTGCCCAGGAAGCCAGGAAGTGCCAAGGGGCTGGTACCCTAATCCACCCATGCCCATTCAAGAAGGTGGCCCAGGGGGTAAAGGATAGCAAGCCGGTATTCAGACACACTCCCTCTTCCTCCGCAGTCCCATGGAGTTTCCCCTCCTATGCATCGATACAGCAAAACAGTTCCATGTGCAGCCCCCGAGCCAGCATGGCCAGGCGGGCGCTGAGACGGCTGATTCCAAACATGCTTGTGGCTTCATTCCCACCTTGGGTTTCAGACTTTGGGAGCTGCTAAGCAGAGACCAGCCAGAGTCAACAGGCAGGATCCACATGGCAACAGAGTCCCTGCCATCACCCCACATCCCTCCCTTCCCCCCCCCCCACCCCAACTAAGGCAACTTGGAGGAAAATAAAATTAGAAGACTACATAGCACAGGAGAGCCCTCCAGTTCAGTCTATCCCCAACACATAGAGGTAAACAGGGCTTCTTAACCTTTTCTGTGCCATGAGCCCTTTCTCAAAATAACATTTGTAAATGCATAAAACACACAGGATAACAAAGAAAACCAATTAGATTTAAAAAACAGTTATCAAAATGTCTCAGAAAACAAGTTTGCTGACCCCAGGCTAAGAACCCCTGCTAGACAGTGGAAACATCCTTGTTTGTTCACTTGGAGCCTAAATTCTGAACATCTTATAATTTTCTTCTTACTTTGGCTAACTTTTGTTGGGTACAAAAAAAAAAATAATCACAAGACCCAGAGCTAGAAAAGACCTTAAAGATCATCTAGTGCCACACTCCTCGGCCCCTAACAAAAGGAATCTGAGGCCCAAAAAGGAGTGGGAAAGTGAACTGTACAGGGTCATGCAGTCAGAATTCAAACCCAGGTCATCCTCTGACTCCAAATTCAGTGCTTTTCCCACTATAGAACATCTAAGTTTCTCATCCCTTGCTTCCACTGTTGATTCAAGTTAAACCCAAAATGAGCTGTTTCTCTTATGAGACAGAAAAGCTGGGGAGGAGCTGCTTTGCAGCATTTGGGTGGGAGGTCAACACCTGTCTTGAAGGATAAGGAGCCTGGGGGCTAGTCCAGAATTCTACCGTGGATGGGCTAATTCCTGGATGCCCAAATTTGAGGGAAAGGAAGAAAGGATCCTTTATTCTCTTATTTGTTTCGCAGTCTATAAAATAAAGAGGTTAGACTAGGTAACCTCTGCAATCCCAGATAGCTCTAAATCAATATTCTCCTGTTCTGCCAGGTCACCAGAAGTAGCAGGGACTGATCTGTTTCTGAAACCACCATCATATCTACCCGTGTCCATCTGGACCCTGACTAAAGTCCATTTTTTAGCTCCACTGGTGCTAATTTCCTGGGTGATTTAGGATAAGTGACTCTCACTCTCTGGGCTTATTTCCTCTATTTGTAAAAATGAAAAAGTTGGATTGGTAAAAGCACCAAGGTTGCCTCTGGCTCTAACCAGAGATCAACTATTTAGAAGGGATTGTTTTAAAAACTCAAATGCAAACAGAGCAATTCCCTGGATGCCAGACCCATGGGCACAGTTCCACGGAGGCCCGATCCTGGGAGTGTCTTGCAAAGCCCACAAAGATTCACAGCCCACAAGGCCAGCCCTTGGCCTCCCCTGTTGGGGAATCCCGACGTGCCCTAGGAACAGTTTTACATAGATCACAATCTGAGTAACTGGGGAAATTCACACGACCTCCTTATAGCTAGAGGAGAAACATTGAATCTAGAGCCGGAAAGTGACTTGCCCAAGGTCACACACCCCTCTGGGCTCCCTCCCTCCTTGATGCCAGGCCCTTCTCTGCACTCTCTCTGCCTCGTCCCCCAGCTTTCCCCATAGCTTGAATAGGAACAGAACATGTGTGTGCATGGATGTATATCTCTGCAAGTATATACGTTTGTCTCCATATGCGCTTATATGTTCCTGTTCATGGCACCCATATCAATCAATAAACAAGCGTTTATTAAATGGCACTATGCTAAGTGCTAGGGATACAGAGAGAAAAAAAAAAATGAAACAGTTCCTGACCCCAAGGAGATTCTGTTCTAACAGGAGAGACAACATATGCATAGAGATGTATATTCAAGGTATATATAAGGTAACCTGGGACAGGAAGGCACTAACAACTGTGGAGGGGGTTAGGGTAAAGTGGGGAGAGGGGAGGGAGCAGGAAAGACCTCGTTTGGGAAGTGCTGCCTGTGCTGAGTCATGAAAGAAATGGGGTGGGGGGGGCAGGGAGAGCTAGGTGGTGCAGTAGATAGAACACTGGCCCTAGAATCATGAGAACCTGAGTTCAAATCCAGCTTCAGACACATAACACTCACTAGCTGTGTGACCCTGGGCAAGTCACTTAACCCCACTGCCTAGCCAAAAAGAAAAAAAGAAAAAAGAAAAGAAAAGAAATGGGGTTGGGGGAATCCAAGAAATGGAGAGGAGGAAAGCACTCCAGGCAAGGGGGTACAACCAGTACAAAGAGATGGGAGATTGAGTATCTTGTGCTCCATGAGGGAAAAGCAGGTAAGCCAGTATGGCTCAGCTACAGACCGAGTAATGGGTGAGAAAAGAGGGAGGAAAGGCAGGCTGGGGAGAGTTTTAAAATACAAAAAAGGGGAGAACCTAAGGTCACTCCCTGCAGCCCTCGACAGTGTCCAATAATACTCTATTCTAAGAGTGTCTGCTCTTTCCTCCCAGGCCATAAACACCCTGACAGATGAATGGGTACAAGTCTCCTCTTCCTGCCCACCAAACTGATATTCCCAGAGACAGGACATGGGTCTCCTTCCTGGTTTCAGCCCATACAATAAGTTTGCCTCATTTCCCCTGAGCCGACACTTTCCAGCGGTGTGACCCTGGGCGAGTCACTTAAATGGACCTTGGTTTCCTCATCTGTAAAATGAGGAGATTGGACCCAAGTGACCTACAATGTTCCCTCTAGCTCTAAAGCCAATGATCATCTCTAGTCTGATTCCTGCATGTCATGAGACCCAGAAAAAAAAAAAAAAGAAATAACTTGACCACAGTTACATAAAGAGTTAATGACAGATTTGGAGCTAGAACTCAGGTCTCCTGACTCCAAGGAAAAACATTTGTTCCACAATATCACAAAGACTCCTCTTAACCCTGTTGGAACAACACTAGACCTTCTTAATCCAGAGAAAGAGGCCAGCAGAAAATTCTAAAAAAATTTACCTTTGGCTAGTCTGTGTATGGGCCTTTCCACGTGTCTGTGACCATATTTGGAGGTGGAAGCTAGAGGGGGAGGTCCCCTGTTGGAACTCATGGAGAAAGAACTTCTATGAGCTCTCTCTCTCTCTCTCTCTCTCTCTCTCTCTCACACACACACACACACACACACACACACACACACAAATCCTAGGGTGGGCACCATGCATGGCTCAGCCCAGGTACCCCTAGGTCAGGAAAGACCATGTCTCTGCCTTCCCCACCCCCTCCATTCTGGAAGCTCCCCAAGGGTGTTAGCCGTGGCTCCTGCTTCCTCTATCTACCTCTGGAAAGTCTGTCTATACATACCACTTTCTAGTTGCCAGTGACCACACTTGGCCTACATCCTGCCTGGTCTATGATCTGGGAGGCAGCTTGCTCTAATGGAAAGTCACAGAACCTGAGAGAACTCACAGAGGGAGGGAGGAAGGAAAGAAGGAAGGAAGAGAGGGAGAGATAGAAGAAGAGAGGGAGAAAAGAAAGAAGAAAGGAAAGTTGGGAGGGGAGAGGGGAAGGGAGGGAAGAAATAAAGAAAGAAGGAAGGAAAGTAGGGATGGAGGGAGAGAGGAAGGGAGGGAAGAAAGAAGAAGGAAGGAAGGAAGGAAGGAAGCATTTATATAAGGCCTACTGTGTGCCAGGAATTATGCCAAGCACTTTCTAAATATCTCATTTGATCCTCATTTGAGGATAATGAGGGAAGACAACATGTAAACAACTATGTTTATAGAAAAATATATACAGGAGATCATTTCAGAGGAAAAGCCCTAGCAATAAGAACTGGGGAAAGTGTCGTGCAGAAGGGGAGACTTTAGCTGAGCCTAGAAGGAAGCCAGGGAAGCCAGAAGGCAGAGGTGAGGAGGGAGAGCAATCCAGGAGTGGGGGACAGGAGATGGAGCGTCCTGTGTCAGCAGCATTGAGACCAGTGTCACTGGACTGTAGAATACGTGGGATAAGACTGAAAAAGTAGCAAGGGCCTGGCCTACAGAGGGCCTTAAAAGCCAAACAGAGGTTTTATATTTGATCCTAGATGTAATAAGGAGTTCCCTGAATGAGGGGAGTGTGATGCGAGGACAGTACTGGATTTGGGGGTATGAGAGAACTGGAGAGGAAGTCCCCCTCAGACACCTACAAGCCGTGTGACGATGGATAAGTCACTTCACCCAAGCCTCAATTTCTTCACCTGCACAATGGGAAGAGTTAAGACCTGTAGCATTGTACTTACTTCATGGGCTTTCTCCGGAGGAGCAAATGAGAAAATGCACGCGTGAGACATTAGACAGACCTCAAAGCACAAGATAAATGTCAGCCTTTGCATGCATTTCTTCCCAACCCAGTTTGCGATTCACCAGGGGATCTCTGTCCAGTGCTAGACAGGAAGAACCTTAGAGGCCCGGGGGCTTCTGCCCCACCTGCCCCAGGCTGCTACTTTCCTGGAGCTGACCCATAGCAAGAGGAGAGCAGTATCACAGATATAGGGCTGGAAGGGACCTTAGAAATCACCTCATCCAACCCCCCTCCATTTTACAGATGAGGAAGGTAAAGCCAAGAAAAATTAAGTGACTTATCTAAGATCCCACAGTCAATAAGTAACAACAGAACTGGGATTTGAACCCAGGTCCTTGGATTCTAAAGCCATCATACACTTTCCACCATATGATCTGATCTTCTCTCTGGTGGGGCTAAGACTCCTGCCCAGGGAGACCCTGGAGTTTCAACCCGCACTGGACCTTAGAAACTATCTCCCTGCCTCCGTTGATAGCTGAGGAAAGCGGAGCCCGGAAATGGAAGGTGTTCTGCTCAAGGTAACACTAGGAGCCCTCTGGGAGCTAGCTCTATATGCTCACTACCAGTACCAAGTCCTGTTTCACTACTCCAGTTTTTATTTATTTTTTCTTTCATTTTTTGCTTTTTGGTGAGGCAATGGGGGTTAAGTGACTTGCCCAGGGTCACATAGAGTCACTGAGGTCCTCCTGACTTCAAGGCCAGAGCTCTATCCACTGCTCCACCTAGCTGCCCCAACTACCCCAGTTTTTAACAACAGATAATCCCAGGAACACACGTTTGCGCACGGATGTCTGTGGACATATACCTGCCTGTTTCTGCTGACAGCTCTCCAAGGCTCTGAGGGCCGCCCCATCTCAGTCTCCTTTACTGGATCACCGAGGAAAAGGTGATTGGGACCAAATCCTCTACTTGTGCCCTTGATCCCCTCTGTATTTAAAACACATTTGTTTAATTCAGTTTAGCACAGGCTTCTCTAAGCTATGTGTGGGGGCTGGTGGGGCAGCAATCACCATAGTGTGGGCTACTGGAGGGAGACCAGCAGAACCTGGTATAATGGAAAAAAAAAGAGGCCTTGGAGGCGGGTCTGGGTTCTGGTCTCATCTCTGCCACTCATTAGTTGTGCTTCTTTGGGCAAAGCACTTCATTTCTCTGGGCCTCAGTTTCCTCATCCGTAAAACAGAAACAGTAATGCTCACAACTACCTACTTTGTTGTAAGGGAAGTGTGCCATGAACCCTGAAGGGGAATTGTTGCTGTTGTTTGCTTTGTATTGGTGGTAGTGAGGGCATAGTCCAGAACCTTATCTCTCACACCATGGCATCTCTGGAATACTCTGGGGGCTAATGTGGGGGATAATAATAGTACCTACCTCCTAGTTATCAAATGAGATAATATTTTGTAAAGGAGTTTGCAAATCTTAAAGCTCTAAGGGCAGCTAGGTGGCGCAGTGGATAGAGCACCAGCCCTGGATTCAGGAGGATCTGAGTTCAAATCCGACCTCAGACACATAATACTTACTAGCTGTTTGACCCTGGGCAAGTCACTTAACCCCATTGCCTAGCCAAAAAAAAAAAATCTTAAAACTCTATATAAATGCTAGTAGTAGTAGTAGTAGTAGTAGTAGTAGTAGTAGCAGCAGCAGCAACAGTATTAGTAATAAATTGGCTGTCTTTTCTTTCTACTGGGCATGGATGTACCACATTTGCAGCCTAGGGCAGTTTCTAGTCACTTTTTGAAATTTCCTCATTGGGGTGCTTGCTGTACGCTGGTTAAACTTTTACAGGAAACAGTCAAGGTCAAAGTCAATTTCTTTGCCTTTTTCTAACCCCCACCCCTCTTGTTTTGTGTATTTGAACAGCTAGGTTGAAGCTTTTGCAATGATTCCCGGTATCTTCCTATCTTTGTCCCTTTTCCTAACTTGGTGTTGATTTTGACCCTTGCTCTGACTAATCAATGGACTAAATGAGACAGCACTAAGTGATCATTTCCTGTCTTTCAAGATATAGTCAATTTCACTTTCTGTGATACTGTTCAGGGCTCATCATTTTCAGTGCCTTGACTCTTTTCTGGGAGAAAGCGTTAATGGTACAGAGATTGTACCAAAGGCTCCTCAGGCACCTCCATCCTCTCTTTCACTGCTCAAATCTGAGTGACATTTTCCAACATACTTTTATTTTGCCCCAACCTGGCCATCCTCCACTGTCCACACTTAAGACACCAAGTACCAAACTCTATTGCTTAACTTGTTTTGAAGGATCTTTTCAAATCCATCACAGAATTTCTTCATCCATTAACTGATGTTGGCACACAAGTTGGAATTAACTTCAGGCTTTTTAGCCATGGTCATCATGAGCACAGCAACAAGAGAATCCAAATGTTCCACAAAATGATGGTTCTCATTTCCTCTGGGTGCCTGATGAAACCAGCTCTTTGTCTCTCTCCAGGGACAGCCTGGGAGCCACATTTCCTTTCATTTAGTTACAACTTCCTTGTCTTCTGGTTTTGTTTATCACAAGAATATCAATTTTGATGTGGTTCAAATGATCCTAGAGGTATGTCATCACTGGTCATCGGACAATAATCTCTGAGCCTACAGTTAAGCTGATCTAAAAAGCCTGCATTTTTAAAGTATCCTCTGCCATCTTTTCCCCTCCTCTGCCCCTGCTACTATAGAAGAGGAGCTTGCATAAGACTAAGGGCCATTTTTTATTTTGTTCTGTGGGTTGCCATGGTGGCCAGTTCCTTAACGATGAGCTCCTTTGTACCTGGCTAGATTTGTCCCTGTATCAGTAGACTCAATCTGTCATTGAGAAGGATTTACTCAAAAGATTTTCCAGCATGGTAGAACTTGTCAGAACTTATACTCCACTGGAAGAGCCTTCAAGAACCCAGAATCACCTCCACATCACAATGAGGCACAAAAGTAGGCTTCTGGGGCAGCTAGGTGGTGCAGTGGATAGAGTCAGGAGGACCTGAGTTCAAATCCGACCTCAGACACTTACTAGCTGTGTGACCCTGGGCAAGTCACTTAATCCTGATCACCTCCCTTTACCCCCTCCAAAAAAATTAGGCATCTGTTTACCAATATAGTATATAAAATAGAGTGTGGCTTTTCATAAACCTATAGTCTAAGAATATAACAAACCCTCAAAAGGGTCAACACGCAAGTACCTAAATTCATTTCTGTTTGGCACAATAACTCAAAAAAGCAGCCACTTTCCTAAGCAGAAAACTAATGAGCTAAAAGGGTTGACTGTTAGCTTCTCTTAGTCCTTCACCCTTCTCTCCATACTGTACAGTAGAAGGGCAGACAGCCCTCTCAGTTATTTGGGAATGCTGGATTTGGAGTCAGAGGAAGAGAGCTCAAATTCTGACTCTGCCAATATTATCTAGGTGACCTGAGAAAAGTAATTTAATAACTCTGGACCTCAATTTCCTCACCCACAAAGGGTTGAACTAGATGATCTTTAGGGAGCATGGCATGCTGGATAGAGTGCTAGGCCTAGAGTAAGGAAGACCCGAGTTCAAATCCCATCTCTGAACTTTAGTAGCTGTTCGACTCTAGGCAAGGCTTTGAGGCTCAGTTTCCTCATCTGTAATGTAAGGGCTTCTAAGGTCCCTTCCAGCTCTACGTGTGAACTTATGATCCTTTCAAGGTCTAAGACTCTGTGATCCTGCCATCCTTGGACCTCCATGGAAAGCCATAAACTAAGAAGGAAGAGACAGAAATAGGAAGAGGTGATGGATTTCAAAGGCAGACATTAATAAAGTACTAGGGGAGCCTGAACACTGACTCATCCAGCCCAGGGGACCAAGCAGTCCACGGAGATCTGTATAAGGATTAGGTGCTTGATCTTAAATCTGGGACTCAAGAATATTAACTGGCTCCATCCTAAATGATGTTCAAATTCCTTTGTCCAGGCTAGATCTCAAGGCCCACCACGGTCTGGAGTTATCCTACCTTTCCAGCCTTATATAATTTAATTCCCTTTGTACTCTATGCTCTCGTTAAACTGGTCCATTCACTATTATGCAAACATGCCACATGCCCTCTTGTTCACACTATTCCTTATGCTTATAGTTCCTACCCTTTTCCCTCGCCCATCCTTTAAAGCCACCTCCTCCATGAAGCCTCCCCTGATGTCCCATCTGTAGTGATTTTCCCCTCTACTTTCAAACCTCACATAGGACTTTGTTCTTCAATTCTCTAATGCGATTATCATATTAATTATGGTAATATATATTATCTGTATTGATGTCTTATCTTCATTAAAAGATAAGCTTCACTAGGCAAATTCAACACCTCCTTTTTTTTTTTTTTGCACACAAGACATGACTAATAAATCATTCACAAATAAAGTGATCTAGTGAGCTTCATTATATCAGGGTCCAGGTATACAATGGCTGACCAACAGTGGGACTCAGACAGGTGAGGGAACCCAAGGCCTGAGGACCAGGGTGAGAACTGAGTCTTACTCCACCACTAAAACTTCCCTATAACACCTCCTCCCACTGCCCCAAGACGTTGGAGCCCTTCCTATCTGTGGTTGGGTGGGGGCCATGGGCCCAGAATGAACAACTGCTTTTGGTATTCTTAATCTAAACCAGAGAGGTAGTGAGCAAATGTGTGTGCCTGTCTCTCTCCCCCCCCCCAGCAACCCCCATTTCAGCAGCCCCAGTGCTCACAGGGAATGCTTGCTAACAGGACTGGAATACAGCACAAGGGATGGGGGGGGGGGATGGTGCCAGAAGAAGCATTTCTGTACTCCGGCTCAAAACAGCCCTCCAGGAGGAGGCCAGAAGGGATTTGTTTCCAATCCAATTTAGCACCATTGTTTCAAAAGAGGGTTGGGAGGGGGGTAGGCTCCGTTAGATCCAGGGGCCAGGGACAGCTGGGCCTTCCTTCTAGCTCAAGGTTCTCACACAGCAGACAAACAGCACTGGTTATCTGAGTAGGGGGCTCAACCCCCTAATCCTACTCCCTTTTCAGTCAAACATTGGGTTAGATCTCTGCCACCCAAACCTCACAACTCTGGGAATGGGCTGTTGGAAGAGTTTCTCTTCTGGACTCTGGGCAGGGGGCAGGATACCAGAGACTGACCACAGGAGAAACTGAGGCTTCTCTACCCTCAGTCTGGGCACGTGGGGGATTAACAGAAGAAAGAAAGGGTGGTGGGAAGCTGGGAGGAACCCTGAGTGTTCAGACACTAAACAAATCATTAGGGTCACCAGTTTCAACCCTTGAGATAAAAGAACAGCCCAGCTGCTAGGAAGAGGTGTGGGAATGCACAGCCAGGGGTCCTAGCTCTGTCCCAGTTGACTCCCTAGACTATCTGCCTCTGAGTAGGCATCTGCAAAATGGGCTAGTTTTTTAGAGTGTGTGTGTGTGTGTGTGTGTGTGTTTTGGAGGGGCAGGAGGCTTCATGAACTTTAAATAAATTATTTCAATGATGCCTCTTGTCTTTATTATCACAGTCATTTTAATCCTCCCCCCCCAAGACAGAACTCCTTCATCTGACGAAGGAAAACAATTAAGTGACCTCATATGACAATGTACACAAAATGCTGTCCTAGTAGTCTTTGGCCTCTGTCATGAGGTGGGAGGTATGTTTCATTATCTGTTCTCTGGGGACCTTCATTGGTTTTTCAATTACTTAGAGTGTGACTTCCTTTTATTGATCAAAAAACGGAATACGACCACATTCATGTGGTTGACAAGGCTGCCACTAAGCTGACCTCGGGGGCAGGAGAAGTAGAATGAAACGGGATAAAAAAACAGCTAACAGACCCAGGGAGGCTCCCTTGGGCCTACAACTGGAGGCATTGCTGGTGACTTTCTAGAATCACTCATTTTTACCAAGACTTTGTTTCCCTAGGACCCATCCCAGACCAACACAACTGCCCCTAATTGAGAGTGGATTAGACTAAACCCCCCACAATTAGACCATCTGGATGTGCTACTGTCATCTGGGTCTCTCCACCCCTTTCCTTTCCCTAGACCTTCCCCTGTTGAGTCACAGGGGGCTGAGCCAGGCTGGAAGAATTCCTGCTTGGGCTCTGCCCAGGTGAGCCCATCCTTGGGGGCTGGGGATGTGGGAAGCTGTTCAGTTTCCCCTGCCCTGTGCTCCCAGCCATACAAGCTTGCCTATCCCAAAGCCTTGGAGACCTAGCTCTGCCCTACCACCTTCACAGCATCATAGATTTTGAACCAGAAGGGATCTCAGAGGCTATCATTTGACAGATGAGGAAACTGAGACCAAAGGATCTTAAGTCATTTGCTGAAGGTCACACAGGTAAGATAGTGAGTCAGCGGGATTTGAATCCAAAGCTCGTGGTTTTTTTTCCACTGAACTACACTGTCTCTGAAGGTGTGAATCCTCAACTTTCCCCATCCATCACACACACAGAGCTCTATTGGGCACTTTACCTTTTAGGTCAGTTCCATCTTGAACTTAGGCTCTGTGTATAAAAAGAGACATTGAACCTGGAAGCAGCCCCGGGGGGTTGGTTCAGCTTCCCATACTGCATCTGAAGTAGAAGACACCCTTCCCCCAACCCCACCCCCAGTGGAAAAGTCTGCCTTGTTTCGAGAGATCCTGGGAATACTTGGCCCCAGAACAGGAAACCAAGCAGCATCTCCCCAGAGCCACCTTCCCCTCCCCTTCCCCAATCCTGGGGGTCAGGGGGAGAATTCAAGGGAGAAAAACTGACTCCAAAACTTTTAGATCGGAAAATCGCTTTGCTAAATCCTTCTCTTCCGGACAAAGGGCCAGCCTCTGGAGCAGCTAGGCTCCCCCAGCTCCAGGAAGCCCTGCAGGATTTCAGGGTCGGCTACAACTTGAAACTGGCTAGGGATTTCCTTTCCGTTCCCCGCCTATTTGAAAACCGATTACCCTCTTCAAACCCGGATAGATTACCAACTCCCCCCTTCTCTCTTTCCCCCTTCTTTTCTGGAAAGAAAAATCGACAAGAAAGGGGAAATTAATCAGAAACAGCTTCTGAAGTTTCCTAGTCTGCTGCTCTGTTTCCAGTCTCCCCAGCACAGTCACGGCTCGATTCTTTGAGGGATGGTTTAAACGCTAGAGGGAGAAAAGGATGGGCCTTTGGGTTAGTGAAGAACAATCACTTTGGGTTAGTGAAGAACAATCACTCAGAACCAAATGATTGTGGTTCTGGACCCATTAACACGAATTCATGGTATCCCAAATTTAGGAGGCTAATAGGGCTCCTCTCCAAATCCACTGCCATCCCCTACCCTACTCCCTGCTCATGGAACACCCTGTCTTCCTTCCACAAGATAAGCAGTGCGAGCCATGGGTCCCTTCCTTCATACTCAAACTCCCAGAGCTGAAAGTGACCCCGGGAGATCTATTCAAAACCTCTCATTTTATAGGTGAGCAAAATGAAGTAACATGGCTTGTCCAAAACGCTTCAAAACTTGGCCTTCCCAGGAAGCCTTCTCCCACCAGCCCAACTCCCCAAGATATCTCCTTTTCCTGACCTCTCCTGATCCTTTTGTGACATGATCACACCCTAGTGGGATGGAGCACCAGAGACCAGAGATGGTTCCCCCCAAACTAATTCTTGACTCCCACTTCAATCTAACTACTACCATCCAGATGGGAGGGGATAGGATCAGTTGGGGATGCTAACCACACACTATTCCATTCTCTTAGCATTGTGATGATACTATGACATCCAAGTACTCTGTAAACCTTAAAAACCACTTTTTACAAGTTTCAGTATTCTTATAAGATGCATGCTGGTCCATGGCCTTTCTTTTAGACTTCCATAAAAGGGCTCTAATTCCAAACCTGATCTCCTCCATCCACAGGAATATCCCCTCAGGGGGTATCTACAGTGGGCAGCAGGCTGGAGATGGGCACGGCTAATCCTGACCAATCAATCACAAGAGCACTCAGGGTACCTTCTGTGTACCCTCCCCCTGGTAGGGCCCCAGTTAAGAGGCTTCTCTGGACTAGGAGAAAAGGAAAAAGGGACATAGTCACTTTCCATAACACCTAACACCACTGAATATGGTTGTCTGCCCATGGGGGATAGAAGCAGAACTGAAATTTTTGCCTTAGACCCCAGTCTCCTAGCAGGTACCTTCCCCCAATCCCATCCCATAGGCCCCCTTCTTCCCTTTGGGGAGGGGGCCAGGGTCTGAGTCCAGGGGACTGAGGGGGAACCACACCCCCATACATCCAGCATCTTACAAATTGTCTAACAAATTATCTCTGCTGACGCACATCTGGTATGCATTTCCCTGTGGCTTTCATCAAGCCCCAGGCGACCAACTGCTCCCTCAGTCTCGCCTGACCGTCCAGATAAGTTACCCAGACAGGCAGGAGAATGGATGGTCCCTCCCTCAAAAGGCTCATAGACAGCTACAGCTGAAAGTGACCCTGGAGATCTAGTCCCAAACTCCTCATTTTACATATGAGCAAACTGAAGCCCTCAGAGGTCAATCGACTCGCCCACCGTCACACAGCTAATAAACAGCAGAGCCAGGATTCAAACCCCTGACTCCAAGTCCAGTGAGTTTTCTTACATCACTCCATAGGTACCAACACTACAAGGGCCCAATTGGGATAGTGCCCCTGGACCCAGACTCAGTTAACTCTGGGACCACAGTAATTAGTATCATTTTAACAAATGGCCCTTATCCTGGGGATGGAAGGGAACCCTGGGATGTGGGTGGGACCTGGATTACCATCCTCATTACAGATAAATAGCCCTGTCTCCCCCATCATCTCCCCTCCCCCCTAGCCTGGGCTTTGGGCTGAGACTCAGAGAGAGACTTGAATAGCAAAGAAAACCCTATAATACCAGAGGAGTTGCATCTGCATAAGGTCCCCCTAGAGGGGTGTGGCCTGTATTTCAGGGAACAAAGCAACAGAAAGGGAGGGTACTCTCCTATCCCCTCCTCCACTGTGAATCATCCAATCATACTATTTTAGAGTATGAAATCTCCCTGATAGCTCTGCAAAAGAACTTCAGGTAAATTGGATTAGCAGGTTATAGGTACCCCCACTTGGTCAAAGATCCCACTTGGCCCCAGGCCAACTCAGCGATCCCTCTCAGTGTTTGGGGAGGTCAGGTCCTTTCTGGCAGGGCTCCAGAAGCCTTTGTACCCAACCTGGAGGAGGTGGGGACTGACTAAATCTGAGGCTGAAGAGGGAAAGAGACGCTCGGAAACGTTGTCACCCCACACCCACCCTTCTAGAGTCTGCTTAACGGCCACAGTGTTGTAACCATGCCCCTCCCCTCCCTTCCAGTTTTGGGGATAGGGGCCGAAGAGAGGAGAAAGGAGGGAAGAGGAAAAATGGTCCTTGGGTGAGGACATGTGGGGGGAGGGCAGCTTTCCACCCCTAGTCCAGCCTGAATTCAAATATACTCTAGTCCCTTCTCTAAGTGGAAAGCCCTGCCCCCACAAGCTGGGCTGGAGGCCTAAGGAACCCCATTCTGTTCCCCACCCCCAGAAGCTCTGAATAACCAAAAAGAAAGGACAGAAAGAAGGATGGAGGGAAGGTCACTGCACACAGAAAAAGCAGTTCCCCGGGAAGGGAGAGGGGGGGGGGGGGGAAGGGGAGGAGAGGAATGAGAGGGGAAGTTTGCCTTTTAGGCAGGGGACCAGGGACTGGCATTCAAGGACTCATGGGTTGTGAGTCCTACTCTCCACCGATGACCTACTGGGTACCTGAGATTCTCTGTTCCTCTTCTCCCTATCCTTGTTCCCCTCCTCTGACCCAAGTCCCCTTCCCTAAAGGTCTCAAGGGTTGTAACTCCTTGCTGTGTGAAGAGAGAGAGCCCAGGGCTATCTCTGTTGCATTCGGCCCAGTGGCTCTACCATATGGTGCCCATCCAGAAGGATTGCTCCCTGGGGGGCCATCCCCCTCCACCCGCCTCACTCAACAGCTGCCCCCTCTGAAGCTGTTCCAATTAGCCAAGGGTCACAGAGCAGAAGATTACAATGGTGACTTCAGAGCAGGCAGCAGCCACAGGCGTGTGCTGGGGGAGCACTGTGAGTCAATGTATGGGAGTCATACGTTCACACATACATACATATACCCTCCAACATGTAGACAGGCCCAAGGCATCCTCAGGTACCACATCTGTACATAGTAGCATTCATAGACAGCTGCCTCCAGAGTCAAAATTCTGCTATCTGGGCTAAATCAAGGGTAAGGAGAAACAGGGATGACCTCCAGACTACTCAATGAATCAGTAAGGTCCTGATCATCAGTAAGGGCATTTAATGAGGTCACAAGTCTGTTCCCTGCAGACTAATGCATGCTGATTACTAATAAGACCCCAGTGACTATATTAATGCAATTCTCCTTTCTCCCCCTCATTAAATTCCCTGAAGTTTGGATTCCCCATGACCCTCTTGGGTCTGACCCTAATGCTGCAGGTTGTAGACGGATGCACAAGATTGGCCTCCAGGGACTTGGGGACTTCCTACCACCTCTGCTGGAGAGTCCCACTCTGTTGGCAAAATTCTGCCCATCCGTCTGCCCTATGGGAACATCCACACCAGGTAGACCCCTCTCAGAAAAAGGCTGAAGCGAGATGGCTATTCAAAGACAGCATTGGGCAGGGGAGAGAGAGTCTATCAGGCAGGAGAGTAGACAAGGAGGAACGCCATCAGTCCAGCTAAACCCAAGAACTCGGGTCCCTGAAACTGCTCCTCTCTCTCCACCTACTTCCAGTATACTGAATGCTGCCTCTCCCCCAAGAGGCAGCTAGGTGGAATGGTAGATACCATTCTGGTCTTGGCGGCAGGGAGAACTGAGTTCAAATCTATCCAACACTCATTGGGTAACCCTGGGCAAGCCTCTAGACCTCATGGCCTCATTTCCCATGCAGGGTTGCTGTGAGCATCAAATGAAATACCACATATAGAGCACTTGGTAAACTTCAATATAAATCACTATATAAATGCTAGACATTAGTATCATTACAAGGTGAAAATATCTCAAGTCTGTTGAATGCACTAAAAAACTACACTTTTCCAACCACAAACACCGTTCCTGCCAACAAGTACATTCACACCCACATACAAACACCCCACTATGAACTCACAGACCCATATAAACACATTAAGGAAAAAAAAAACCACCCACACAACACCTTCACACCCTCACATAGCCACAATCACACATACTCCTATTGTCCCCACTCAGACAAACATAAGCAAAGCAAACTTCTTGAAGGCCTTAAAGAGATGTTCTCTATTACCCTCCTCATCTATAACTCTGAGCCCTGGCTGTTGGCTGAGCCAGGCAGCCCTGGCCATGGCCCTGCCCCCTCACCCAAAGGACCTTCCTTTCTGGGCGGGCACCCCCGGTCCAAGGCAGGCTACCCTTCCAAATGGCTCCCCGCAAGACAGCAGGGTGAGGCAGCCGGATTCTAAGGGCTCTTTGAAAACTGTTTTAGGGCTAAACCCTGGTATTAAGGCGCCTTTGCTCAACCCTTTCATTAGCCAAGTTCTCAATCCCCACCCAAGCTTAATACAGTCAAAACTTCACAAAGGTCAGTAATAAGCTCTTAAATATGGGCTCCAATTAACATTCAGGCTTCCCCATAGCTTCCTGCTCTATCCTACTTCCTCCTCAGGGTGAGCAGCTATAATTATTTGCTTCAGGATTCCTGGGCAGAGCTAAGTAGCAAAATCCACTTTAGCTCAGGCATCTAAAGACCCTATTAGACTAGCCAAGGCTCTTGGAAATTAGGACAACCATTGAGATTTTCTTAACTTCAGGGGGAAGAAATGACCTGGAGAGACAACAGGATTATTTCAGAATGGAACAAAGATCATTAGAGACAGGACCAATCCCTGGGGGGCCAAAGTAGTTATTGACACTGTGTTTCAATCAATAAATGAGGGCCTGGCCCAGTCCTTTTCCACCGACTGCCAGAATTGGCAGGCTTGGATTTCTTCACTTAAACCAGCAGGATCGTGGCAGAAATTTCAGAGATGTTCATCCATTCAGGTAGCAACTCTCGACCTTTGGTGTGAGTATCTTCTCCTAACCGATCTCTTCAAATTATCTACAGTTTTATGCTAATTCTTTAAATTAAAGTGGACTGGGAGACCAGATTCCTATCCTCCCTTTCCTAATTAACTACTACCTTAGGCAAGCCACTTGACCTCTGAGCCTCAGTTTTTTCATCTGTAAAATAAGAAGGTTGGATTAGAGGGTCTCTGAGGTTCCTTACAACTCTATGGTACTATAGCTGAAACTGAATCTGCTTGATGGGGGGGGGGGGGAGTAGGAAGGTAGAGAAAATATCAGTACCTCTGGATAAAACCAGACACTTCCTGGGGAGATTTAGAGTCTGGGACTGGAAGTTCTAGTTCTAACCCTCTCTCATTTTTGATGTGACCCGCTAATAAACCTCCATCCCTTTTTTAGTTTCACCATCTGTAAACTGAAGGAATTGAACCAGATGACCCCAAAGGACCCTCCCAGATCTGCCATTCTAGAGGTCTAGAATGTGTATAAAGGGCTTTGTTTCTCAGGAACCATCTCTTCTTTATGCAGAGGCAACGTGGTTTTACCTACCCTACATAAAAGACTCCCCAAGAATTTGTTTTGCATGACTATACATATTTGTGACAGTTTTGTTTTTCTAGCTTTCTCAATCCATGGGGGAAGGGAATGGAAAGACAAGAAGAAGAGAATTCACCATTGAAAGTAAATTTGAATTTAAATAAAAAAGACTCCCCAAGATAAATTTTATCAGTAACTTCAAGCAGAAATACTTATTTCCAAACTTTCCTACCCAGTTCCAGGGAAGCCCAGGTTACCTCTGAGAACAGAGAACTGACTCTTCCCGTGAACATGGGCCACTAGGAATGCTGGGGGAAATATAGCTGTTCCCTCCTGAACAGACATACCTGCTTCCTGCAAGCTAAAAACTGTCTCCTCTGACCCTCTCTTCCTCCTAGAAGAAGTCCCAGAGAGGCCCCTGCTCAGGGACACCCCTTAAGAGATTGATTGGGCTGTGATACATGAACCAGGAACCACTTTAAACAAAAAAAAAAACGGCTTCTATATCACTATCAGTATAAACTCAAGGGCTAAAGGGTTAGGGGGGAAAAAAACTACAGTCATTTATCTTGGGGGGGTGGGAAGGAAGGGAGGAAGGAGGGCAGACAATCTACAAATCAGACTGTCAGAGTTGGAAGGGACCTTAAAGATCATCTGGTCCAAATTCCTCCTTTGCTATAAGAGGAGACGGGAACCCAGATGGGTGACTAGTCCAGGGTCACAGAGTGATGCAGAACTGTAATCAGGATGATCCAGAGAACTTTCTACCATCCATAGTCTCCTTCCAGCTCAGTCTGGAAAGCCCTCGGAGCCTCATTATGCCTCTCAGAGTAATTATCATCAGAAATACTTTCAACACAATTCAATTCAACAAACTTTTCTTAAGCACAGACCTAGTTCAAGACACAGTGCACATTCAAATGAACTCATTCCTGCCCTCTAGGAGTTTACATTCAACATCGAGGAAATGGGTCTAGTCAGTGCACAAAGCACATTCATTATCTAGGCCCACATGGACCAGACAATGGGGGCCACCACTGGGCTGGAACTGGCATAATGGAAAGAACAGATAGACTGGGAGTCAGGAAACCTAATATTTACTGTGTGACACTGAGAAGTCAATGAACTTCTCTAAGCCTCAGTTTTCTCAATCAAATCAACAATTAAGCACCTACTATGTGTCAGGTACTATGCTAAGTTCTGGAGATACAAACATTAAAAAGAAAAGAAACAATCTTTACTCCCAAGATGCTCACATTCTCATCTGTAAAATGGAGACAATGAGGGTATATACATCATCCTGAGGGAGTTGTTGTGAGGAAAGCATTTTGTAAATTGCAAAGTGTTAGACATATATGAGCTACCTTTACAATTATAAATCTGATCATCAATAAGATGGTCCAACCTCCAAAACAAATTATTCAATTTAAATTAGAGTCAGTCCAATGGTCTGACCATCAGTAAAGTACAAGGGAAGGAAAACCCTTGGGGGTGGGGGTGGCCCTGTTCTCATAGAGGAGATGACTGTCACCTAGATCACCGTGTTTTCTGGCAGATACACTTAGAGCCCAGGATGACCAGGAGATAACACTGATAGAGGTGGACACCAGAAAGTCTCCACTGTCTGAGCCTCTATCTGAGAGATCACAAGGCTTTGGTTTCCCTTCCTCCTTGAGGCATCTCCTTAATTCCACTTTCCAGCTGCCAATAACACTAAATCCTGAAGTTAATGGAGTAACCCTGTAATTGGAGTGGGGGCTCACCCGGATGCACACACACACCAGGCAGGCCTCTCTCAAACCCACATCAACTCCTTGATTCACTTCACCCTGTGGGTTGGGCCACAACGTTCAGAACAACCAAGGCGGGTTCTAGCCCTCCCTAAACAGACAGACGGATGGACTGGATGGGGATGGGGACCACACACACACACTTCTAAACTGAAGCAGAGAAAAAGGGGAAAACCAAACTTCTGTAACATCTATGGATGTCTGACAGTCACAGACACTCTACCTACCTCTTTCCTGTTAATTAAAACACCAGTCAACAAGCTTATCACAGAAATGGGAGCTGGAAGGAATTGCAGAAACCATCCAGTGCAACCTACTCATTTTACATACAAGAAACTTGAGGCTTAAATAAGTGAAATACCCAAGGCCTCCTCACAAGCAGTAAGTGAAAGCAGATATAGAATTGAAACCCAGGTTATCTTGATACCAACTCTACTCTTCTTTCTACTATACCAAGATGCCTTCTGAGTCCTTCCCAGGAAGCATTATGTCTGTGACACCACTCCTTATATTCCCTGAAAACTCTTCTCCCCTCACCAATGGCCCAAAGCCCATAGGCTTCTAAGGTCCCAAAACCTAAAAGGTGCAGGATTTAGGATAATGTGAATGACCTCCAGATATGGTATTGGAAGCTAGGAAAGCGACAGAGCAAAGGCCAGGCTAGGACCAACAGCCACGGACCAACAGCCACAGACCAGCCATTTCTGTGACATTAGTTCCAGGACCACATAAGCTCATTCACTCAATGCTGGGCCAGCTGCTTCCTCCAGCAATGGTACTTAATTTCTGCTTGTGTCAAAGGAGTCAGCAGGGGAGTTGTGGAACCCTTTCCTGCTAACTGCCTTGAGATGGTGATTTTACCTCATGCCGTGGTGATATTGTCCCAAGTCTCTCTTCTGGGGAAAAGGAGTCAGGGTGAGAAAAGAAAAGGGGGTGCTAAAGCACTAGAAATTTGTGTACACAAATTCTTTTCACAACACCAAGTTCATTTCTGCCCCCCAAAATGCCAAAGGGCTTTGCCTGCCCCCCAAAACAAAGTCCCGTACTTGCAATGCCCTGATGGAGCTTGTTAGGAGTGAACAGAGAGAAGACTCATTTCCCAAACATTCCTCCCATGTCCACTTGGACCCTGAAACCCCTAGAGCTGCCTGTCTGTGAGGTTCACAAAGCCTGAATCCCTGAGAGCTGGCAAACAGGGAGGGCGGCTCCCTGCAGACTTAGCACAAGAGGGAAGGTCTTTAAGCTTTGTGAATCTATTTGCTTTCCCAAACACAATGTCCTTCCCTATTAGAAAGGGTTAGTTAAGACTTCCAGACATGGGAAGACTCTCCCCTTGAGTTGCTTCCTAGTCCCAGATAAGCTACCGACAGACCAGCAGCAAAGATACAATGAATACAGTAACACCCAAAAGGGAAGATTCACCCCTAATCCAAGAGCACAGAATTACAGATCATCTAGTAAAACTCTCTCACTTTATAACAGGAATTGTAATTAAGGCCTATAGAGATTAAGTGATTCATCCAAAGTCAAGCATGTCATAAGTGGCAGACCCTCCCCCCCCATTCAGTGCCCATTCTACTGAACTATTCACTGTGCCTGTTAAAGGCAACTCCTGGCCAGTCGTTTTGCCAGTTGGCAATCCAGTAGACCCTTGGTTTTCTGCATTTTGGGGTTTCCTAGCTAATAGGAAACATGTTTATACCACTCCAAGATATAAAAAACCATCTCCATTCCCTACCCTCCCTAAAACTTCAGCCAGTCCCTTACCCTGACTTTAGAACCCAAAAAACTCACAAGATTGAGTTCTGGTCACCAGCTCAATATAAAGCAAAGGAAATTCCTTTCTGTGTCTCAAGTCCTTGCTTTTGCTTAGACACCGATTTGATTCCCTGGGCCCCGATCTTACAGGACTCTGTTGCTGTCATGGACTGCCCCCACCACTTACTTACTCATATCCTTCTCCTATCTTCAGTGACCTTCTCTAGGCTCCATACCAAAGCTAGAGAGGTGGTGGGCTCCCGAGTCTCTATCCCTACCTAATTCTCCTAAGCTACACTCTGAGCTAGTTTCTAGGGTTCAACAGCACACACATACACTTCCAACACACATATAGAAATCACTCCACAGCCCAAATCTTCGGAGGTTGTACTGTTCCCCTGCTTTCCACAGGGGCCTAATTAGATACTGGGCCACAGTCGGCACGGACAGTTCTTCCTTCCTCCCCGTGAAAGACAATCCTTTCTAGAGGACCTGGCCTGGTAGGGTGGGGTCTTGAAGGATACTATACTCTTCCAGGCTATTCACCAAAAGCCTTCCGGAACTGCTGGGACCCACTTCTCTCCAAGCTGCTAAAGGTTTCTGGGCAACACCCTCCCCACCCCCTACCCTCACTGCCAGTGACAAACCTTGAAAACTGTTTTAAGTAGCCTTAGCTACAAAGTAGACCGTGATTGAGGGCTTTCCCTCTCCCAAAAAAATTAAACCGGGGGAAGGAGGGTGTCGACGTGAGGGGCAAAAGCCCTTTTGGGTGCCTGCAGGAGACTTTTCCTGAACCTACAAAAAGAAAACCAGGAGGCCTAAGTTCCCCACGGAGTAGGAGAAGGATCTGGCTGGGAGTAGGAAAGAAGATCCAGGCTGGGATGGAAGAAGAATTGGACTGAAGTGAAAAGAAGTATACCAAGTTGAAGAGAAGTGGGCATCATCTCAAAGGGTGGTCGTCTCAAAGAGGAGAGAGGAGGGGGAAAGAGTCCCAGATGGGGCGAAGCTCACAGGGTAGCAAGGGGTCAGGACATTCCAGCTGCCTTTAAGGGTGATTATACCCCTAGTCAGACTCGGGCAGTCTAAGATCACTATACCAGGCTTGCAGAGGAGCATGGTCGGGCGCTTACCTGTACCAGGCAAGTCCCTTGTTGTAACACCTGTCGAAGAAGTGGGGCTCGGCGCCGAGCGCTCGGACGTCGGGGTGCACCCTCAGAAACTCGAGCAAGGCTCGCGTGCCACCCTTCTTCACGCCCACGATGAGCGCCTGAGGGAAGCGCCGGCTCCCAAAACTGCTGGCCAAGGGCAGCCCGCCCCCGCCGGGTGTCCCAGGGCTTCGGGGAGCCCCAGCTCCGCCGCGCTCAGTCTCGGGCTCTGAGGGTTCCTCAGACTCAGCTGCCGCTGCTGGGAGAAGGCGTCCGGGCCGCGGCGCCCGGGACGGCGGCTGCGGGGTGCGGGTGGCAGGGGGCGCGGCGGGTTGCGACGGGGGGCGGGCAGCGGCGCAGGGGCCGGACAGGCAATAGAAAAAGTAGGTGCCGAGCAGGAGCACAGAGAGCAGCAGCGGCGCGCGGGGCGGCGCGCGGAGCAGCGCCCCGAGGTGCGCCCGGAGCCCCGGCCCCGGGCCCCCCGCGCCGCTGCCTTCCCCGCCGCCGCCGCCGCTACGTCCCATG
This sequence comes from Vombatus ursinus, assembly GCF_900497805.2. Classification (NCBI taxonomy): domain Eukaryota; kingdom Metazoa; phylum Chordata; class Mammalia; order Diprotodontia; family Vombatidae; genus Vombatus; species Vombatus ursinus. Next base: position 34,110,190 of record NW_020954548.1, on the reverse strand, counting down.
AAGCCTCGTTGCGCCCGGAGCCCGGAGCGGGGGCCGTGGAGCGCCGCGCGGGGCGTGCATCCCGGCCCTGGCCGCGCTCCCTCAGCCGGGCGTCTCGGCTTCTGCACGGCCGCCGGCCGGCCCAGGCAGAGGCAACGCGGAGCGGGGGAGGAGAAGAGGGGAGGGGAAGGGCGGGGAGGGGCCCAACAGCCCCCGCCCCTGCCTGCCCCGCCCCGCCCCAACCCGGCTTGAGCCCGCCCCGCCTCGCCCAGTCGGAGTGTGCTTTCCCCTCGCCACCCTCCCGCTACCTACCCAATCCTTCTCCTCCACTGCCTCCTGGGGTAACCCCTGCTGCTTAGGGTGCAAGGACCTGAGAACTCAGCCCCTGCCAGGTCCCGAGCGCGCTACCTCCTCCTATAGAACTGCTGCAAACCCGGGACAGTCACTAGAACACAGTCCTCAGAGACACGCGTAGATACGTGACCCAAACGAACATAGCCCAGATGTACGCCTTCCTGGGAGGACAAAAACACACACGGGACCCTAAACGCACACGTTATGGGACTCCCAAGAGTCCATGAGGACACGTGAAAAGACCCTGGACACTCTTGGTGCTTTCCCCATTCCGAGAGCTGGGGATTCCCGGCCAGACTCTGCCACCCTAGTCCCTCTGCCCGGCTGGTTCCTTAAGTCCTTCACGCCCTCACCCCCCAAGGTCTCGCTCCCCGGGAGTCCCGATTAACTCCTTTCCCTTCTCCCAACTCAGGTCGGGACCAAGTGGGAGGGGGGTCCTTGGAGAGCGGGAGTGGTGACAAGTTGTCCTAGGTACTTAAGTGAGTCGCCATCGACTGCTTCGAGGGGGCACAATTGGGTGGGGGAGATCCCTGTTCGCTCTCCCAGAAGGGCCTGAACGTGCCGGTGTGTAACTTTAGGAGTCCAAGTCCGAGTACAGCCTCGGGCAGGGCTGAACTGGCTCCAGCTCTGGGGCAACAGACAGAGCTGGTTGCTTTCCCGGGCGTCTGAGAGGAACAGAGAAAAAGGCAAGGGCAAAGCTTTTTATGGTTAATGAGACTGCTTCTCAAAGCCGGCATCTGCCCCTGGGGCTTTTCACTTGGGTTTGGATTTGGCGATTCTCCCAGAGCCGTTTTGCCTCTCCTGCCTCCTTTGGTGCTTCGTCCCCCCTCATGTGAGCTCTCTTCTCCCCAGTCCGTGCGCGACACACACACACACACCCCGCCACCTCTCCCGTCTCCTCCCTTCCCTCTTTCACTACCTGTCCCTGGCCCCTAGTTCCTGCCTTCCCATTCCCGTTCCCTTTCCTCCTCCTTTCCCTTTTCTAGGTCCCAGATTCCCTACCTCCTCCCGTATTCTCTCTCCGTATTCTTAGTCTCCTGCTGCATCCTTTCTCCTTTCCCCTTGTCTGTCTCCATCCTTATTTTCGTCCTCTCCATAGCCACCTTTCCTCCTTCCTCTACTCTCTCTATTCCTCTCCTTTATTTGTCCTCATCATTTCCCTCTCCCTGTGTTTCCCAACTTCCCTCACCCTTTACTTCCTTTTTTCCCCTCATCCCTTTCCTTCCCATCCCTCCCCATGCCTATTCCTCCCCGTCCCCTCTCCTATCTTCCCTCTTTCCCTCCTGTCTCTCCTTTCCCTCCTCCTTTGCTTCACCTGACTCTCCCCTCCCCATGCACCTCTCAGTCTCCTCTACAGAGCCTCCCCGCCTAAGCCATTATTTTCTTCCCCCATCTCCTGTCCCCACTTTCCTGACTGCCCCCCTCTCCCTCCCACATCTGGAAAATTTTCCCAGTGACCTGGCACGAGGGGAGGTGTCTGGCTTGTGGTCTACAGCCGGGCAACCAAACTACCCCGAGGCGTCCACCTCCAGAGTCTCGTTTCCATCGCATCCCTCTCCCAGGAGCCTTTCTCCTCCCTACCCCCCAACTCCCTAGTGTCTAGTTGACTCTGAAAGAAGGTGCCTGGCCCACCTGTCCCCATAAGAGAGAGAGAGCGAAAGAGAGAGAGAGAGAGAGAGAGAGAGAGAGAGAGAGAGAGTCTCAGCAGTATGGAATGATTACCCTTTGTTTACAACTTCAGGGTTCCACACCATAGTGGCTCTCTTCTTGGAAAAAGGCTGCTACAAAGCCGTAGTTAGCTGTAACTACCCAAAGACAAATTCAGTTGAGGTAGGGAAAATAGGCTCAGAGGACAGCCTTATCTTGGGCATAATTGCACTGGGAAAGGAGCAGTCTGGCCCTCACTCCCCCCAACCCCCACGTTCTGAGAGAAGGATCCTTGGCTATGGGACCCTGGCAGTAGCCCTGGCAGTTGAATTGCTCATCTGAGGACTTTAAGGCTAGGCCTGTGGGGATGAAGGTGCCAGTTTTCATCAAGGTAGGGAAAGGTGTGCTCCTCCACGTCAAAATACATTTGAGAAATGCCTTTTTGTCCCCACTCTAGTTATGGCTCGGGACTGATGTAACCAACTCCTGGGCCAGAAACAGAGCTTTGTCTCTAAATACCTAGTGGCCAAGTATTCAATGGGAGGTGATTTTAATGTGCACATGGAATGGTCCCAAACCTCACACCCTCTAGGAATGAATGAATGAATGAATGAAATGAAAAAAAAATTGTTAAGTAAATACTATGTACAAAGCACTGTGCTAAGTTCTGGAGACACAAACAGAAAAGCTATACAGTCTCTGCTATCAAAGAGCTCACATTCTAATGAAGCTCTAATGGGGGACAACACATAGAAAGTTTTAGTTGCAAATTGGATGGAAAGGCTTCATGATCATTCTGGTAGAAAAGCAAAGCAGGTGGTAATGGCCTTCTTTAATGTCATTTCCACTGAAAAAAACAAAAACAAACCCTGTCTATTTCTGATGTTGAATTATTTGACAGTACCAAGGATTTTAGGTGGCAAGAATTTTCTTTTTTAGGTCTTTAGTAGCTGTGGTTGCTTTGGGGATAAGGGACGTAGCATGCTGCAGAACCGCAGAAACAGTCTCTATAAAGGTTGATTTCTTGCTAGGGGACTGGCCTGGAAGCAGGGCTGCTGGTCTGGGGATTACTGCTCTCCCCTGTTCTTGGACTCTAGGTCTTGGGCTATCTCCACTGAGGTCTGAAAGGTAATCAAACGGTGGTCAAGATGGTGACAGTGGTTTGTCTGGTCTGATACAAGCCACCTCCTGTGCCTTCCTCAGGGTGCCTTAGTGTAGTGTGTCCCCTAGACTGGTTTAGGGTAGTAGCTGGTGAGGATGGCCTGCCCCTTCTCCATAAGGATTGCCCCCCAGATTGTCACTGTTGGGGGGGGATTGCCGGAAGCATGGCCAGTAGTATGGGGGAGAACTGCATTTCCTGGGACTTTAGGGATTATCCACCCATCAATGGTGGTTGGTCAGTAAGTGGTATTAGTGGTGGTGGGGATGATGGCTTTGCTCCCCTTGATGATGGTTGCAGAGGCCTGGCTAAAAGCAGAACTGGTGGTTTGAATGGGACATGGAGCTTTGCTATTGGAAGGACTTTTGGGCTCAAGATTCTGAACTATCTCTGTTCATGTCTGAAGGGAGGTGGTGACTGAGGTTTTAGCAGAGGTTTGACTTGACTGACACACGGTCTTCCTCAGGGCGCTTTGCTGCTTCAGCTAGTCTGACTTCCCTGCTAGGAGTGTCCTCAGACCTCATACTCCCTACCTCCACTTAGACATTTTACATGCCTTTACGGTATATATAAAGAAGTACCAGCAAGGAGGTGGATGGAACCAGCTGAATTCCAGAACTGTTTGCCAAGGCATTTTTATTTCTAAGAGTTTCCCCAGCATTTAGAGGGCCATCACGATATTGCTGCCCTCATAGTGGGTTCAGTGACCCTGCTAGATACTCAGAGTTACCCCTTAGTTCCTCTGCCCTGGCTAGGAAGGAACTTCTTTTTACTCTTATCCCATGGAGACCAGATTGGGTAATAAATAAATAAATAAATATGCATATACTTATACACACACATATGTTGTGTGTGTGTTGGGGGGAGGTGTCCTCCCACCACCAGTTGATATATTCACTGAGGTAAGCAAGCGTTAATGAATTAAACAAAGTATAGTACAAAGACTCTCTATGTCCCATCATCCCTTTAGGAAGTGTGAATAAAATTTCCCTGATGGAATTGAAAGGAAAGCTTGCCAAAGATTGGCCATGTCCGTGGTGGCCTTTAAAAAAATAAACTTGCCAGCCCTGGAGGCAGCAGAGACATTTGAGGCAGGAAGCAGCTTTGTGGAGTATGACTCCCTCCTCTTTTGGGGTGGGGTGAATTTCTTGCAATGGAGCTGCTCACCCAGTAGACACGTTGCATTTCGGGGAGGGAGGGGGGGAGAGAGAGAGACAGAGAGAAAAAGAGAGAGAGAGAGAGAACTGGGGAAAGAAAGACCTCTTAGGAACATGACCCCTGGCAGCAAAGAAGAGAGTCATATGGGAATTCAAGGAAGAAATTAGCCCTAACAAATAAGAGAGAAGATTTGGAGGCGAACAGTCCAGAAAGTCTGAGTGACTTGCCCAACAGAAATGCTGCTCCCAAAGTGGAATATGAAGAGAAGAAAAAGCATATTGGAGCCCACCAGTGCTGGAGGTTATGAGTTACCTCCACGGGTCTCACCACCAGCATGCTCTAAGCCTGTGCCTACTCCTCCCTCAGACAATGAGCATATTTGTGAGATATGCCCCAAGTTTATGGGGGAATATTATAGAACTACTGTCCTTATCACGCCATCTTGATAAGCACTTTTGCTTTGAGCTAATTGTGGCTCGTTATTAAAAATAACTTCACTGAAGGTTCATAAAAACCCAACCTGAAACCTGTGGGTGCTGAGTTGGGGAAGTACTGCTAGGAAGCGCACACTACATATATGTACATAAATAGCTTTAATATTCAAATATTAATAACAATAAATTAATCATAATAGATAATTTAACAAATTTATTCTGGCTGACAATTTAATAATAATGGTAAATAATAGCAAATTAGTAATAATAAATGTTTAATGTATTTAATATCAAACATTTATTAAGCACCTACTGAAAGGTCCTGGACTGGGTACCTGGGGGAGATATAAAGTCCCTAAAGGACCTTGAACTTCAGAAGATCATAAGGGAATTCACAAGTTAGAGAATGCTTGGTATAGAACTTGGACTAAGGTTACAAAAGCACAAAGTTATTTGCTTTTAATTGTGTCCTAACTAGAGCGGTCAATCAGCATTTACTGCCATCTCCTTAAAAAAAAACAAACTCTTTCTCTTCAACTCCTCCCTACCAAATAAAAAGTGTGTTGAGGAGGAGAGAGACCTAAATCCAGGTACCCTTACTACAGGAAAACAAATGAATCATTAGGACTAAGGACCCCTGTCCTTTTTCCTAGACTCACTTTACAATATCAATGGTATGGCAAAATTCAAATGCCTTAAGAACCCATGCCATAGATATATCAAACTGTAGTCTGCAGAGCTGCCCAAGAAAGTGTGGCTCCATGAAAGGATCTGGAGGCCCCCCAAGGGAAAGGTTTTCCCTCCTGAGGGAAAACTGTAGACATAGCATACCAACCTGGCTGTCAGCTAGGCCTTTGTCAAAGTCTCTTCTGACATCCCTGTCGACAGGATGGAGAGATGTGGGCTGGATGATAGTTGTTAAGTGAGTTCAGAACTGATTGAATGACTAGATCCAAAGAGTGGTGATTAGCAGATCGATGTCAACCTGGAGGGAGTAGAAAGCCCCAGGGATTTCTATCCTTGGCCCTGTGCTGTTCAAAATTTTTTATCAATGGCATGAATGAAGGCATAGTTGGCATGCTTGTCAAATTTTCAGATGATTTGAAGCTGGGAGGGGTGGATAGCCGACTCACTGGATAATAGGATCCAAAAATATCTCCTTGGGTAAGAAGGATAGGTTAAATCTAATAAAATGAATTTTAATAAGGATAAACGCAAAGTGCTAAGCTTGGAATCAAAAAATCAACCACTTAAGTACAGAATGGAGGAGATTCAGTGAGACTAAAGCTTGTGTGGAAAACCTTAGGAGTTTTAGTGGACTACAAACTTGATATGAGGTCGCACAAGGAAGTTAATGCCATCTTAAACTAAATTAACAGAAGCAGTGTTCAAGGGCAGCTAGGTGGCGCCATAGTGCACAGAGGGCTGGGTCTGGAGTCGGGAAGACTCATCTTCCTGAGTTCAAATCCGGCCTCAGACACTTACCAACTGTATGACCCTGGGCAAGTCACTTAACCCTGTTTGCCTCAGTTTCCTCATCTATGAAATGAGCTGGAGAAGGAAATGGCAAACCACTCCAGTGTCTTTACCAAGAAAACCCCAAAAGGGGTCACAAAGTGTTAACTGAAATGACTGAACAACAACAACCACAAATAGTGTCCAAAACAAAGCAGCTAATTCTGTCTACTCTGCCCTGGTCAAATGAGGTCTTGAATATTGTATTCTGTTCTGGACATGACATTTTGGAAAGGTCATTGACAATTAGAGCATCTGCAGATAAAGGCAGCCAAGATAATTAAGGTATTGGAAACTATCATATAAAGATCAGTCGAAGGAACTAGGGACTCTAGTCTCTGATTGGTGAGCTATCTCCTTATCTTATCTTACCTAGTCCCCATCCAACCACTCCACTTGGGGCAGTTAGGTGGCGCAGTGGACAGAGCACTGGCCCTGAAGTCAGGAGGACCTAAGTTCAAATCCAGCCTCAGACCAAACTCTTGACACATACTAGCTGTGTGACCTTGGGCAAGTCACTTAACCCCAATTGCCTCAAAACAAAACAAAACAACCACTCTGCTCATTTATTATGCCCATACTGAATCTGCCTGTATGTCCATCCCAGAAAGGAAGAGGCTAGTCCTCTGTCCACAGAGAGCTAGAAGACTCAGGCGTGGAAGAGTTAAAGGCCAAGACTTGATTGTGTGTGATCAAGGGCTAGCGTATGTCACTCAAATTCTAAATGCCAGTTCTAAAGTTCAGAAAAGAGAGAGATCTTTGTGAGCTGGAGGGATAATGATAGCTCACATGCTATACAGAGCTTCACAGTTTACAGATCACTTTCCTCACAGCAGCCCTCTGATGGATGTAGCACTATTTTTATCACCATTTGACAGCAGAGACTAGTGAGGTCCAGATAAGTGAAGTAACTTGCCCAAGGTCACACAGCTAATAAGTGGAAGAGCTGGGAATTAAGCCCAGGTCTCTGGGCTGTCCCTTATTCCTTTCCCATGGGGTAGGCATTGATCCATATCTCTACCGAGCTCCACTGTGTGCCCACTCCTGATTCAGCTATCCTGAGGACCAGATGGGAAGATGCCAGTTGTCCTGCCCACAACCCCCTAATTTCAGTATCTGTTTCCACTATACATGAGCAGTGGTATTTCTTGAATAGTCAGGGTGGGATCCCTGCAGGTGTTAGGATTTGAAGTGGACCTTAAAGGATGGGCAGGATTTGAATAGGCATAAAAGAATGGGGCAAGAGTGAAGGATAACAGGTAAACAGCTGGAGTACTCCTGGCAATGTCAGGCAAAAGCAAGGAAGGTCTCCAGGAGGCTAGGTGGCAAACTCTGGGCAGGACATAAGGATGTGTGGCAAACTCTAGGGAAGACAAGGATGAGAATCCCGCGAGGTGGGCAGTCACAGGGGGACGGGTTTTGATCTGTATTGTTAGAAGGGACTTCCCAATCCAGAAGACCTCAATCCTATGGGGATGGGGTGGGGGATGCACAGCCTACTCAAACCAAACTGGGAGGAGGGGAAGAGGCTGGGGATCTGGAGAGAGAACCATTCTTCTGCGTGTGAGGGGCCATACCTTGCCCTCTGGGATGGCTATGAACAGGAGGGGCCTGGATCCAAGGGGACGGGAGATGGCGCTAGAGCTGGAGGGGAGCCATTCCCCCACAGACGTGTGTGGCGCTGCTGGAGCAGAGGTTGGATTGGGGCTCTCTGTGTGCACCAGGCTAATTACTATTTTAACCGAGTTGCTTCTTCTAGGCAGCCTTAGAGCAACAAAAGCCAAACGTGGCTCCCGCCGCAGAGCGTTTAATCAGAGGGGACAGGGGATTGTAAACACTGTTGAGGCTGAGACACCACCACATGACGGGAATTAGCCACCTGCCCCCTAAAGGCAGTGGAAGGAGGTCCTGGCTGGCTCCAAGCCTCCAGGTGGGAATCCTTCCCAGACAGACAGACCAGCAACCTCGGCTCAGTCCCAGGCCTGCCGGAAGTTTACATTCCTGGCAAGCTTTTTTTTTTTTTCCTTTCCAAAAGAAATGTAAGAAACACAAGGTGGAAAGAATACTCTCTCTGGAGTCAGAGGACCCGGGTTCAAATTCTAACCTGGCTTCGGGCAACTTCTCTGAGACTCAGTTCCCTCATCCGTAAAGTAGGCTGATAACTTCTCAAGTACCTTACAGCTCCAAATTCGTGATCTTACCAAGTTCCACTTGAGATCTGGCTGGTACCAGCTTCACTATTATTTTCTACTTTAACAGACTCGAAGACTTCGCAAGATTCCCACTCAGGACTGCCCAGCAAAGACATCTGCCGAAGTCAGGCAGAGTTTGAAGCCTGGCTCTGCCACTTACCATCTGTGTGATTTTGGACATTTGGACATTTCACCGTTCTGAGCCTCAGATTCCTTATTCGTCAGATGAGGGGACTGGATGGGTTCTAACTGACTTGAAGTCAGAGGACCTGGTTTTGAATCTCAGGTATAACACATCTAGCTACGTGACCTTGGTCAAGTCATTTATCTGGACCTCAGTTTTCTCTTCTGTCAAATGGTGATTAAAATACTTCAACTTTCTAATCCTCAGATTCTTCAACTAAAGGAGTCAGATTAGAACAGGGTTTCTTCATTTTTTTGTGTGGTGGTCCTCTTTCATAGTAAAGCCTGTGGACTGCTTCTTAAAATAGTGTTTTTAAATGCATAAAACAAAATATACAGGATTATGGAGGAAACCAATTATACTAAAATATAGTTATCAAATTTTTTTATAAAGCCAATTTCATGGACCCCAGATTAAGAGCACTTGGACTAAGTGAATGAATGAATGAGTGAACAAAAAAACATTTATTAAATGCTTATTGTTTGCCAGGTGCTGTGCTAGGCACTGGGGATAGAAATAGAAAAGGTGAAACAGTTCCTGCCTTCAAGGTGAATACATTCTAAGAAGGAGAAACAACACACACATACACATATATGTATATATATATATATGTATGTATACGTGTGTATGTGTATGCATATATGTATATGTGTGTGTGTTTTGTAGCCAGGGAAGAGAGGGCCTGTAAAATTTCAGGGATGGTAGGCTGATCCATCTTTCCATTAATAATGGCAGAATGATAATATTTGTTTGATTACTACAACCAGAGCAAGAAGAGGAAAGAAAGGTAGGATTATACTCAGGGTAGCAGGGCTGATGGCAGATGACCAGGCTGGATAGCTACATGGGATGTGAAGCATGGGCTGGTCTAGTTGTCTGTAGCAGCTAGACATAGTGGGCTATATGCAATGATAGATAGATAGATAGATAGATAGAGAGATAGAGATAGAGAGAGAGAGAGAGATGTGTGTATATGTCTATAGTTATGTATATATGTACTATATATGTATAGAGATACAGATTTGAGTTTGTACTCATTCACTAATCAAGACAGCCTTAGCCAGGGGACGAGTGCCAAAGCTGAACGGATTAATTACCCCAGGAACTGGTGGAATTTTTTCTGGAAATCTAGTCTAGAAGCACTGTTCCACAGACAGTGAAGTGGAGCGGCAGGAAGGTGGGTGTCGGGATGGCTAAGGTAGATTGGGTGTCCAGATCTTCTGGTCAGCTGGTACAGCTCTCTAGTCCTATCAGGTTGATGTGATTGGTGGGAGCCTGAAGTGTGGTTGGGAACACATTATATAGCATCATGTTACACACATAGAGAAAGATTGTAGCCGGTCCAAGGTTGATGAGAGAGATGGCCAGAGGCTGGAATAATCTAGGAATTCCTTCCCAGGCTTCCTGGAGAAGGTGGGACTTAGATTGGTCTTGAAAGACTACTCTTGGAGAGGCAGAAAGGAGGGAGGAGGACATTCCAGGGGCTGGGGACAGCCCAAGCAAAGACACAGATTGGAGTGAATCCCAGACCACAGGAACCATCTTGGCTTCCCCACCCTCTCCTCCTCCATTCTGCACCTGTCAGGCCCTGGGCTAGAATGACCTTCATCGCCCTCCAGGAGGCTTTCTTGAAATGTCCCAGCCCTCTCTTTGCCTGTCCCAGGCTTGCTGAGCTCTGCACCCACAGGCCATTTTGCTTGGGATCAGCACTCTGTTAATTAGTCAGTTAAGACAATTACCTAGACCTAATTAGGTCTCTAGAGGTTCCAAAAGGAGAAAGAGCCTTTGGAGGAGGGAACTTCAGGCAGAGTTCTGGCTTCCTTGAGCCCTTTTCCTCTTAGGATCATGGGATTTAGAGCTGCAGGGGACCTTAGAAGAGTTCCACCTCTCTCCCCTCACCTTATAGGTGAGAAAGGATCCCCAGAATCTCAATCCTCTCTCATTCTCCCAATACCCAGAGCAGGGGCCTGAATAAGGGAGGGAAATATGAATTCCTAAGTGTGCAGGGGAGTACTAACCAGGCTGGACCACTTATGATCATAGGATCCTAAGACATCATCTTGCCTAACCCTTTTATTTTACAGAGAAGAAAACTGAGGCCCACAAAAATAAAGTGACTTGCCCAAGGTCACACAGAAAGGAATAGAGTCAGGATTTGAACCCAGGTCCTCTGACTCCAAATACAGTACTCTTTCATTATACATTTCATTTCTGATGAAAGGTAATCACTACTGTTTATTCCTGGTCCCTCCAAGCATCATGCAGCACCAGATGTCGTATAAGAGGATGTCATTTTCCTTGTTCTGGACATTTATATCTCACTTTGTGTAACCTAAGATTATTATTAGCTTTTTTTTGATTGCTATATCATACTATTAATGTAAAATTAGCTTGCAGTCCACTAATGAGCCCTTGGCGAGCCACGTCTTCTCCATCATACCTACCAATTCTCCCTTATTCACAAAGAACCAATGACAGTTTCTGATCCATCTCTTTTCTTCCCAACTTCAATCCTTCCATCCTTCTCCCAGTGATCAGGTTCTGAACCCATATCCTAGCCAATCTGTAATTGTTCATACTCATCTTGTTCCCCCTAAATAGTGCAATCAAGTTTTCTATGCTCCTGATCTCAGACTAAAGTATTCAAAAAAGATGATTCTATTCAGGGATGTGGTTTGGTTTAATCTTTCTAGTACTGGCAGGGAAGGGATATGCAGAGGGGAAAAAAAACGTTTTCATGAAAAGTCTAGGCAGATTTAATTGTCACCCAGTCTTTCCACACCCTCCCAGGTGCTAGCCCCTTCTCCTCTGGGATCATCTGCCATGTACTCTGGACACATCTTATACAGACCTAGTTATTACGTGCTGTCTCTCTCATCAGAATGTACTCCTTGAGGGCAGTGACTGTCTTTTGCTTTTCTTTGTATCCCCAGTGCTCAGCCTAGCACACAGTAAGTGCTTAATACATGCTTTTTTTTGATTGAGTGATTGATAGATACATGTAACAGCAATTAATTGGGTTAAAGATATGACCATGCCACACCATATGAGAACTAGCTGGGCATGACTGAACAAATACCTTGGGGTATCTGGATGGGTAAACTCCCAGGGAAAGATCCAGATGAAGGAGATTTCAGAGGTGGGAAATGATAGAAGTGGATAGAGCAGCCATGTTAATGCTGTGCAGTAGGAAAAGACCAGACCAGACCAGACCAAACCTTGGAAACAGAGGCCCTAGGCCTGTGTTCAAGCTTTACCAAGTGACTTCCCCTTCCTCAGATTTGTCATAGTGCTTTGCCTGGTTCTCTCCCATGTACTTATCTCACTCTTTTGTTGTTTAGTCTTTTTTCAGTCGTGTCCTACTTTTTGTAACCTCATTTGGAGTTTTCTTGGAAGAGATACTGGAATGGTTTGCCATTGCCTTCTCCAGCTCATTTTACAGATGAGGAAACTGAAGTAAACAAGGTTAAGTGATTTGCCCAGGATCACACAGCTAGTAAGGTCTGAGGCCAGATTTGAACTCAGGAAGATGAGTCTTCCTGACTTGAGGATCAGCATTCTATCCACTGCACTACCTAGCATCCCTATCTCACTCTTTACTGTATTGTAATTAATTTTTTGTATTTATTCTCCCTCTCTTCTATTTGATTGAAAGCTCCTTGGGAGAGTTCGTGTTGGGGTTAAAAAGCTAATGTTTTGGATGCAACATCCTTTATCTCCCCCCTCTTTCATCTCTAGTGAGTCATATATTTCTCCACCTTCAGACCTATACAGTTCTCCTGAATAGTGGTGGCACCCTATGGTTGGAACTCCTCTGAAAAAAGCTATGTACTTGGGATTGTTCACTGAAAGAACTAATTACAGGTGGGGTTGTGACAAACAGGTACATTCATTCAATTCTAATAGAAGCTCAGTTTTGCAGAATCATTCTATAGACTCATCTGGAAGAATATGATAAAAGTTACAAAAATAATTACGCCCTTTGACTTGATGATTCTTGTGTTAGGAATATACCCTAACTGTTTTTTTTTTTAAGGAGAAAAACAACTCCTTATTCAAAGATTTTTTCATAGCAGCATCATATGTAATTGCAAAAAAAAAACTGGAGGCAAAGAGAAATGGTTAAATAGATTGTGGTATATTAATGAAATGGTATACTATAAAGCAATTATGATGGACAAGTGCAAGGAATACCAAAAAAATCTGGAAAGACTTTTGTGGAATAATGCAGAGCAAAAAAAAATCAAAAACAAAAGAATGGATTATGCACTAAGATGCTGTGAGAAAAAGGGGATGAAAATGAATCGACAGAGAATCCTAATAGACACTTAATGGAAAAAAACTGAAAGTTCAATGATGCTACATTGAACTGCAGTTAAATTAATTTAAATGTAAATAGCAATTAGGGCAGCTAGGTGGCCTAATGGAAAGAGTACCAAGCCTGGAATCAGGAAGACTCGTCTTCCTGAGTTCAAATCTGGCTTCAGATATTTACTAGCTGTGTGATTCTGGGCAAGTCATTTACCCCTGTTTGCCTCAGTTTTCTCATCTGTAAAATGAGCTGGAGAAGGAAACAGCAAATCACTGTAGTATCTCTGCCAAAAAAAAAACCCCAAAAAACTCCAAATGGAGTCATGAAGAATTAGACAAGACTGAACAACAAAAACAACATAACAATTAAGCAAATATAACTATTTGTCTTGATGTTTAATGTTGTTACAAAAAAAATTTTTTTTAGAAAGTCAACACCTCATCCATGCTCTGGTGAGTCCTGCCTCTCCCCAGTTCCCCTATGGATCCTTTGTGATCCTTCAGATGTATAGTACTATCCTAAGGATTTGGGGCACCCTCAGAAAGGAATTTTGTACTTGGGCAACACTTTACACATTGTTACCATAGAGGCAATCATCCATTCCCTGGTAACTCTTCACACCCACCATTCTTAAGGACCTATACAATCCTCCAGGATTTAGAATATTACACTAAATGTTTTCAGCTTCCCCAGAAAGGAATTTTATATGGAATTTCTAGAATGTTTAGTTCCTTCCTACATTTCCAGTCTTCTTATATCTTATTCCCCTCCATGTACTCCCTAATCCAGCTACCTGGCCTATTCTCTATTCCTCCTGCATGACATTCTATCCCTCAGCTCCAAGCTTTTGTGCTGGCTGTCCCCCAAGCATAAAAGGCTGACCTTCCTCAACTATGACTCCTTTCTTCCCCAGCTTCCTTCTCCAGGGGTGGGGAACCTTCGGCCTCAACACCACATGTGGCCCCCTAGGTCCTCCAGTGTGGCCCCATGACTTAATCCAAACTTCACAAAACAAAATTCTGTATCTAGATGAAGCTCAAGTCTCATCTTATGCAGGAGGCCTTTCTCAGACTCCTCAGCTTCTAGTGCCTTTCCTTTCTGTCACTATCTGTGTGACCCTGAGCAGGTCTCTTCATTTCTCTGTGCCTCAGTTTTCCTTATCTGTCAAAGGAGGGGATTGGATGAGATGGCCTCCAAGATCCTTTCTAGCTCCATATCTCTGATTCTTTGATTTTGCACTTTTCCTAAGTGCATAAGGAAGGGGATACATGACAGGGTGAAACAACGGAGATTTCCCCTCTCACCTAGGGACAGTGGTTAATTTAAGGAATTGTTGGTCCTTTTCTAAGGACACTTTCTTCAGTCAAAAGCTTAGTTAATGAAGAAAGGGAAAATATAATAGGAGAAAAGTTATTTCTTTCTAGTAGCTGTAGACTGAAGGAAGGAGTCCAGTTAGGAGTGGATTGTAATAGTTGAGGTGAGAAGTAATGAAGGCTCAGGCTGGGGTCGGGGTCCTGGGAGTAGAAAGGTATAAATCACCAGAGTAGCATGAGTTTCTATAGCACTTTAAAGTTTTAAAAACATTACCCTTCCACAACCCTGTCAGATTATATGGTGCAAGTATAATGAGCCCCACTTTACAGATAGGTCAGATGACTTTGCCTAAGCACAAAGCCAGTAAGCATCAGAACTAGAATTTGAATCCAGGCCTCCTGGCTCCAAGTCTAATACTCTTTCTACTATATCCCCATTGTCTCTGGTTGGAACTTGGAAATCCCTTGATCCAAACAAATTGGATTTTATCACTGAGGAAACCCCAAGAAGGTAAATCATCTGCCATGTTCACCTAGGTGGTATGCAGCAGAACCAGGAGATCTGAACCCAGCTCTTCTAACTCCAAACCCAGTGCCCTTTGCACTCTACTCCCACTACCTACTGAAAGAAAATAAAGTAATTTTAAGGAGGCAGAATCTATAGGATCTTTGTTGATTGTGGGGAAACGTGACAGGGTGGGTAAGAGAGGAGACCCCAGAATCTGAACTTATTCACTCTGTGTAGTGAGACAAGGAGAGTGTAGGCATAACCCAAGATGGAGGCTTCTCCTTGACCAAATCGAAGAAATGGGTCCTAGTCATGGGGGGAAAGTCTGTGGGAACTTAGCAGAGCAGTATTCTCTATTTTCCAATAAGACCAAGTTCCAGGCACATATTCCACACCATATATCATATTAGAACCAGACAATATCTTAGAGATCACATGGTTCATCTCTCTTGTTCCATGTTAGACCAGTTGCACAAGGTCACATGGCTGGTCTCTTAATACCCAGTGGAGGTTTCTTTCCCACTATACTAGGCTGCCTCTCTCAAATTTCTGTCTGGAGCTTTGAGGATGTTATCATCAAAGGAACCTCCTTCCTCCTGCCTCAGGGCTCCTGAGACTCCACTGTTCTGTAAGGATAAGGATGGGAGTTTCCACAAGCTGGGTTTTCTCAGAACTTGGATTGCCACAGATGCATAGAGGGTGTGTTCTGCACAAAGGAGAGGGTAACGACAGGGTAGAGATTTTCCCCAGGGGGAGCCTTCCCAATAGTCTTTTTGGAGAAGGGGTCAGCCTATCCTGAGCCCCGACACTGACAAGACCTCAGCCTCATCTCCTATTAAGGACTCATAGTCTAAGCTAAAGGCCCCTCCCCTGCCCAAACCCTGGATATGGCTTCCAGGCCAAGGGTAGAGAGCTCGGGAAACCCAGCAAGACTCATCCCAGGAACACACCATACACCACAGGTCATGCTGGGACAGGTCTTAAGTGTGTTGGGATAGTAGGGGAGGGTTAGGAGGGAGGCCTCCCATCTGCATTTGGGAAAACCGGCCTGCTTGCATTTGTACATGTGAGTACATGCACCTGGTGAGCTATATACATAGATATATGTGTGTGCACATGCAAACATGAGAGTACATCTCATTGTACATACGTGAACATACATGTACATAGTCATGTGAACATACACATCCTTTTCTCAGCTCTCCCAAAGTGCTCTGCTGACTGCAGAGTCGCCTCAGACTTCTACACAACCCTGCTCAGAAACAAGCAATAATAGCTCATTTTTCTATAGTGCTGTCAGGTTGAAAAAGAGCTCTCCTCCCAACTAACCCTTGTAAGGTTAATATGAATAGGGGATAGCGACTGAGCCTATGATTTAATTGATACAGAAAACTCCTAGGAGAGGAAAATCCCTTTACCACCAAAGGTCAGCACTTTCTCTGCAATTTATAGTCTTAGAATTGCTAGGGCACTGAGAGGTTAAGTAACTTGGCTAAGGTCACACAGCTCATGTGTAAAAGACTGAACTTGAACTCAAGAGTTCCTGGCCCCATGGCCAGCTCTTTTTCCATTATGTCAAAGTTACCTCTATGAAGTCAGTAATACAAATATAATGAAGACATTGTAGCAGGATTGCCAACAGTGGTTGCCACCTCTGCCCCTCACCCTACAGGGTTCCTAGTGTGATATTCATACTTCTCCAGACCTCAGGGTAATTTGTAAGGCCTGGCACTAATCACTAGACAGAATGATGGAAGTTGTGACGGCAAATGGAAAATAATCTGAGAGTTTTTCCCTAGCCTCATAAAAACTCAGTGGGAGGTACTCTGTGTGTGTGTGTGTGTGTGTGTGTGTGTGTGTTGGGGCAGGGGGAGAGGGGCATACTACCTGCCTCTGGAGACTGCAGAGAGGTGAACAGAAGTCAGTTACCTTAACTCAGCGGTGACTGAAAGTTAGAGACCTTCACTTGATAAGAATGACAGTAAGTCTTAAAGAGGTCCCTTCAGCTGCCTAATGAAATCCTTTTGTAGGTTCTTGTGTGGGCCTGAATAACAAAGAGTCTGGCAACCTGATGACTAGCTCAAAGGCCCTTCATCCCAGGCCAGCATATTCTAAGAGAGCTGAGACACCTCCCTAAGGTGGCCAAGAAGACAGACGATGTGCCAAAGGGTTCTGGGGCCAAAGAGAGGAGTTCGTGGACCAAGTAGGGGCATTAAGCTCAAGAACCCGGTTCAAGGGCATGGGCTGGAATTGGTTAATGAGACACAGCCATTACAAGGAGGAGCAGACTGAGACCCTGTTTTTCACTGGTTCCATGAGTTATATGGACTATGCAGGTCTGAGGTTGGGGGTAGGGGGTTGGTGGGGAGGTGGGGGACTGATTTCCTAGTGGCTTCCCTAGCTCTTTCCTCACTACGGGGCAACATCAATCCCGTGTTGATGCTATAAGGAGCTGGGGAAGTAAGGGCTCACCAGAGAGGATGCTATCCTTGGTTGTCTATGAGATCAGGTCTTTTCCACAGACTCTGAATGTAATGATTGGTGCTTGCTAGGGACCTGAGGACACCGAAACAAAAACTCCTGGTATTTTCTCTGGCTGTCCCCCTGTGCTTGGAATACTCTCCCTCCTCATCTCCATCTACTTGCTCCCTAGCTTTCTTCATATTCCAACTAAAACCCCATCTTCTTCAGGAAGTCTTTCCCAACACCTCTGAATTCCAGTGCCTTCGCTCTCTTGATTATTTCCTATTTATCCTGTGTGGTGTACGGGGGGTCAGGGAGGACTAACACCTCTGGTGTGAGGGCTTGCTGAGCCTTTTCAGGGCTGCTCCTCCACCTTTGGTGTTCACCTTTCACCCAACTCTCACCTCTGGCTCCAAGAAGCTGCAGCAGCCATATCCTGGTAAACCACCTTTGCAAATAGGCTAAACCAGGCTGATGGTAACCGACAAGCCTCAAATGCATCGGTGAGTTAGGGAGACGCCTATTCCAAGCATGTGAAGACTTCCCTGGCAGAATGAGCATATGAGAACAATTCACGACAATGGCCTGAAGCAGGCGCCGAGGAGCTTGGTAGGGCATCAAAGGCACCAAGGTCATCCACTGCATCCCAGCCATCACCAGTCGTCTTGACTTTTATCTTACTGCTGGAACTATCTTAAGAAAGAGTGAGGCTGATGACTGTGCAACTCTGCGTCACTTAAATCCAATTCACTCGCAAGTCAAGACGTCACCATGTCATTGGTCGTCTTAGAAAATGAAGGCCAAACAACATCTATCCTGTATAGAGCTTGTTTGTACATATATATTTGCTTGTCATCTCTCCCATTAGACTGTGAGCTCCTTGAAGTCAGGGACTGACTTTGGCTTCTTTTTGTGTCCCTGATACACAAATAGGCACTCAATTAATGTTTATTGATGGACCGAACTAGAAATGAGCCAAATGCTGATATTTCCAGGGGATACCCTGGCTGAAGGCAAAAATGAACCATAGAGAGATATTATTGCTGATAAGCTTCCAAGATTGAACCTATTCTATCCATCTTGGTTAAATAAGTATTATTTTCATTCAAAGAAGGAGAAACTGAGGCCCAGAAAGCCTTAACTCACTCAGCTCATATAGCTAGTATGTATCAAAACTGAGACTTGAACCTTAGCTTCCTGATTCCAGCTTCTGTGTTCTGGTCTCTGGGATACCAAATCCTCCTAGGCCAGGAGGTGAGGATACTAGGCTAGAAACCAAGGTAGCTCTCCCCTCAGAGGCAGAACACAAGGGCCATGACATAGAGATTCCTGTGTCCTAACATCAGGATCCAAAGTAGACCTCAGGCAGGGTCTGGATAAGGGCACATTCTTCCAGTTATGTCTGCTCCTTCCCTCAGGGTAGCCGTGTAGGGGGATCAGCATGGATCAGCAGCATCCTTAGCCAAATTGAAAACAGGCATATGTGCTTTTCTTCTCCCCAGAGTCTGGATCAGCTGGATAGTACTCCCACTGAGGGCTCCCCAAGTCTGTCCTTGAGGACCACTGAGTCCTAGGACCAGAAACAAGACTAGAGCTCATGTTTCCCTCTCTCCTAGTTCGGTCTTCAGTGAACAAGTGGGAAAAATTAAACACTGAAACAGGCATCTGGTATAGACAGAGTTATACACAGTTCCATGTTGAGGAACTATTAATATTAGGGAGGAAACATAGTTCTATCTTCTCCTTCAGGAATCCTTGATATAAGAGGGAACATTCTTGGAATCCTGATTTTCCTAACAATCTGTGTTAGTGTGGGGACATGAGGGCTGTGAGATGCTCAATCCTGTTGGGAGCAGGCATAGTAGCAGCATCTTCTCACATATTCTATGCTGATTCTGGGGTCTTCCAGGGCTAGGCCAGGCTGGGGAAGTATAGAGCCTAACCTTAGACAACTTCCTCTGGTATGGTCAGAGTTCTAAGACAGAGGGTGGATGGAGTGGATAGGAGGAGGGGAGACACACTGTTTCAGTTGTTTTTCAGTCGTGTGTGACTTCATGACCCCATTTGGGGTTTTCCTGGCAAAGCTACTGGAACAGTTTGCCAGTTCATTTTACAGATGAGGAAACTGAGGCAAATAGGGTTAAGTGACTTGCCCAGGGTCACATAGCTAGGAAGTGTCTGAGGCTGGATTTGAACTCAGGAAGATGAGTCTTCCTGACTTCAGGCCCGGCATTCCATGCACTATGACGCCACCTAGTTGCCCACATACTGTGCCCCCACAAGTTATCCAAGGGCTTCTTCAGACTTCAAGACTCCAGCTTCTCACCTTCCTGAGTTCAGGGTTCCTATACCCAGTCCCACCTTCTACATGAGATAGTACAGTGGGAGAATAAATTAGGAGTCAGAGGACATGGGTTTGAAGCCTGGACAAGCCATTTACTCCCTGTGTGTCCATGGGCATGCTTTTTCCTTCTCTGACCCTCAGTTTCCTCCTCTACAAAATGAAAGGATTAGACGTAGGTGTACTGTAACGCCCCTTTTAGATCTAAATCCTATGATACTAGATTGAATTTATACCTAAAAAGAAAAGCTAGCCATACCTAACAGAGATGAGTTTGTAGTACTTGGCCTGGGTACAAAAAATTCTCGTTACAGCTCTGTCCCTAGCATATGCCACACTTGGAAGCAGCCCTGTGGGGAAGGGAGGTTTGCTATCTCTTTTGGCCTGAGATCAGTGCCTAAAGGTGTGGCCGTTCTGATCTGTCCTGGCGAGCCCATCCAAATGAGATAGAAGACTAAGTGATGCCTTTATGCAGGGAAGAGGTACAGTGTATGTGTATGTGTGCGTGCATGTATGTATCCTGGCATGGAGTAGAAAGGGGAATGTGTGTGCATGGGGGGGGGGGCGGGGAACGGACATACTAAAGCCTCTTGGCTGCCATATTTTTGCCCAGAAATTCCCCACCTCCTTTCATACAAGGGCCCCAACCATGGCACATGTTTCCAGTTTGCTTTCCTTACCCCCAGGGTTGTTCCTGGCTCCCCTCACAGGCAGGAACCCCTCCTCCCTCAAATACATTCCAAACCTTGTTCCTGAGAGGGGGAAGGGAGACTTTCAGCTCTCCTGCTCAGGAACCCAAGAGTCTGAGCACTGGTCCTTCTCACTCTGAGGCCTGCAGATCAGGCTCTGCCCTCAGCAACCCAGTCTCGTAGAAAGAGCCCCTGTCTGTATATAAGAAGAGCTGGATTCTAATTCAAGCTCTGTCACTTGTTAGCTATCTGTGCTTGGGGTAAGTCACTTCTCTCTAGGCCTCAGTTTCTCCATCTAAAATGAGAAGTTTGGACTTAGTAACCTGTAAGGTCCCTTCTAGTCTAGATTTATGATCCTATGTTGTGGGAAAGAGTTTCCCCACCTGCCTGGGACTCCAGCCCAAACTTATTTTTCCTTCCTCCAGGAAACCTTCTCTGACTGTCACCCCAAGCTGCAGTGAGCCCTTAGATCAGGGGTGGGGAACCTACGGCCTCGAGGTCACACGTGGCCCTCTAGGTCCTCCAGTGCAGCCCTTTGAATGAATCCAAACTTCACAGAAGCAGACCCACATCTGCTGCTGCGCCCCCCCTCCTCCTCATTCCCTTTGCCTCTCTTCCAATTGGGAACCCCCCATCGGAAAGCCTAAGTCTGTCCTTCATTCTATTTCCTCCACAATTTGACTCAGCTGGCTATTTGAATGAGTGAATAAAGGAATAAGCAGCCCTTAGTAAAAACTTACTGAATGAATAAGTGGGCCAATAAATGTGGGGTTGGGGAGGGAAAGATAGAGGGTTCTCTGGGTATCACAAAGAGAGCATGTCAAGGTCAAACTCCCATTCTACATAATTTGGACAAATTATTGGGGCAGCTTGGTGGCCTAGTGGACAGAGCAACAGCCCTGAAGTCAGGAGGACCTGCATTCAAATCCAGCCTCAGACACTTACTAGTTGTGTGACCCTGGGCAAATCACTTAACCCCAATTGCCTCCCAAAAAAAACTCAAAACAAAAAAATAATTTATTTCTATGTCCTTATACCTTAATTGAATTCAACGAAATTATTGCACACCTACTATATGTCAAAAGCCATGTTGGGTAGATGCTAGGGATACAGTAAAACAATCCCTCCTTATCTTCATGTTGGCAATTACAGAGGTCTTTCTAAATCACAATCTTGCTATGGGGTGGTAGGGAGGTGTGATCCTGAAGCCTCCCCCCCCCCCACCCCTACCCTATATTGTGCATGCCCTGTATAAGCTATAAATGTGACCACTCAGAGTCTGAAAGGGGCAAAACCTTCACAGCCTATTGTCTTTTTTTAAAGTAAGTCTTCATTGATATCTTCTGCTATTTACATCATCATAGTTATCCCAAGCATCCCCCCTCTCCCCCCCCCCCGCAAAAAAAGAACCATCCCATATAACAAATGGTATTTTTAGACAGGAAAATAAATTAGCACAACTGATCAATACACTAAAAAAAGTCTGAAAACATGCAACCTGTGACATCTGTGGACCTCCCACCTCCACAAAGGGGCAGATTGGGGATGTCCTCTTATATCTCTTCATTCAAGTCCCACTTGATCTTTTTAATATTGTTACATTTACTTTTGATTTCTTTGGTGTGTAGATGTTCTTTCAATTTACATTGTTGTAGTTATTGTGTATATTGTTTTCTTTACTCTGCTTACTTTACTCTACATCAGTTCATATAGGTCATTCCATACTACTTTGTATTCATCACACACATTTCTTACAGCACAATTAATATTCTATTATATCCATGTACCACAATTTGTTTGGCCATTCTTCAACTGATGGGCATCTACTTTATTTCCAGTTCTTCTCTATCACAAAAAAATGCTGCTATAAATATTTTGGAGCATATGGGGACTTTCTTCTTATCATCGGCTTCCTTGGAGTATAAACCCAGTAATGGAGTCTCTAGTTCAAAGGGTATGAACATTTTAGTCATTTTATTTGCATAATTCCAAAATGGTTGTAACATTTCACAGCTTCATCAACAATGTGTTAGGGTGTCTATAATCCCACAACTCCTCCAACATTAACTATTGCCATATTTTGGGACATTTTTGCCAATTTATAGTGTGAGATGAAACCTCAGGGTTGTTTTGATTTTCATTCTCGTATTTGGAGCATGCTTTCATGTGATTTTGAATTCCTCGAATTTCTTCTTTTGAAAATTGTTCTTATTCTTTGACCCCTTATCTATTGGGGAAGGGCTATTAGTCTTGTATATTTATTAATTGCCTATATATGTTATATACCAAATTCTTATCAGAGAAATTTGATAGCAAGATTTTCTTCCCATTTGACTGCTTCTCTTCTTATCTTAGGTGCATTAATTTTATCTCTGCAGAAACTTTTCAGGTTTGAGTAATCAAAGTTATTTATTTCATCTTTTATGATTCTAGTGTTAAAGGTATATGATTTAATTCTCTTCTAACTTTTTATAGTATGACTTATGTTAAGGTCATGTATCCATTTAAAATGTATTATAGAATATGGTAAAAGGTCTTATTCTAAGACTAATTTCTGCCAGGCTGCTTTGCAGTTTTCCCAGCAGCTTTTATCAAATAAAAAGGATTTTTCCTAGGTAATTTATGTTTTCCATATAATTATTGAGTTCTATTGTTTCTGATTTTTCCTTGTTTAGTCTGTTCCATTGATCTATATATTTTCTAACCAATACCAGATGGTTTTGATAACTGCTGCTTTATTATGTAGTTTGAGAACAGGAAATGCTACCCCCCCCACTTCATCTTGACTTCTTTTCATCATTTCCCTTGTTATTCTCAATTTTTTGTTTTTCCAGATAAATTTATTATTTTTAAAAGTTCTTTGAAGTATCCCCTTAATTGATATAGCATTAAAAATATAAATTAATTTTGATAGTATTGTTACTTTTGATATAGTAGCACAGCCTAGCCATGAGCACTGAATATTCCTCCAGCTACTTAAGTTGTTCTTTATTTCTTTAAGGAGCACTTTGTGATTGAATCTGTACAATTTTTTAGTGCTTTGATAGGTGAGAACCCTGAAATTTTATGGATTTTGTAGTTATTTGGAATGGAATTTCCCTTTTTATTTTTGTTTCTTGTGTTTTATTATGGTATAGAAATGCTGTTGATTTTTGAGCATTTATTTTGTAGCCTTCAACTTTGCTGAAGCTATTAATTGTCTAAATTAGTATCTTTGCTTTTTTCCTAGGATTTCTGAGTAAACCACCATATTATTAGCAAACAAGGATACCTATTCTCCCCACTATTATTTGATCTACTTCTGGAAATGCTAGCAATAGCAATACGAGAAAGAAATTAAAGGCATAAAGATAGGGAAATAAGAATAAAACTATCCTTGTTTCACTCATATATTTATTGGAAAAAGTTCTAATGTATAATAATAGCTAATATTTATATAGTACTTACTATATGCCAGGCACTATGCTAAGCACTTTACAATTGTTATCTCAATTATTATCCCCAATGCATATGATGCTTCCTTTTGGTTTTGGATAGATGGTTTTTATGATATTAAAAAAAAGTCTATCTGCACCTATAGTTTGCAAGGTTTTTAGCCAAAAAAAAAAGTGTTGCACTTTGTCAAAAGCTTTTTCTGCATCTATTGAGACAATTGTGTGGTTTTGGATGTGTTGGTTTTAATATGATTAATTATGTTGATTGTTTTTTAATGTTGAATCATCCTTGAATCCCTGGTATAAATCCCACTTGGTCATAGATAAATTACTGCAGTCTATTTGACAGAATTTTGTTTAAAACGTTTTGGTCAATATTCATCAATAATATTGACCTATAGGGGTTTTTTTCTCCTGTGTTTTATCTTCCTTTGGTTTAGGTATTAGGACTATATTTGTCTCACACAAGGATTCTGGTGCTTTCTTTCTAGCATGCTTTCATTCTTAATATTGGAGAATAATTTGTAAAGTATGGGTACTAACTGTTCTTTAAAAATTTGATAGAATTCTTCTGAATCCATCAGGACCAGAATTTTTTTTCCTCCTTTGGTAGTTCCTTTATAGCTAGATCTATTTTCTTTTCTGAGATTGGGTTATTTAAGGTCTCTAGCTAGTCTTCTGATAGTTTGGGTATTTTATATTTTTGAAGACATTCCTCTATTTCTTTTGTGTCCTCAGTTTTGTTAGATTATAACTGCACATATGTTCTGATTATTCTTCTGGTTTTGCTAGGTTTTCACCTTGCTCATTTGCTATTTTACTGATTTGATTTTCTGTTCAGTTTATTATCTTTTACCTGGATCTTACATCCAGTAATCTCACCAGTTTGACTGGGGGACACTCAATTGATCAGGAATCCCCTAATCACCCTCTCAACTCTATTCTATGTCTAATAACCTTTACAATTCTAGGCTTTAAAGAACTTTGGGCATTTTTTACAAGACTCTAGATACTCATCCCTTCACACTTTTATTGTAAGTATAAAGGAAAGCACTTCCATCCCACAAACACTAAGTGACAGAAAATCTTTTCCGTGGAACCAATGTGAAGTCTAAAGGGATCAAATTACACCTAAAATGGAAACTTCAAGGAAATGGAAGATTCATAAAGGTTAAAAATTAAATTGCCCCTACCCCCAAGGAGCTTACATTCTACTGGGGGTAAACATGTACAAAATATAGAGAAAGTCAATAAAAAGTCACTTACTTGCTGGAAGGAAGAAGAGATGAACTAAAAATTGAAGAGATCAGGGAAGGCTTCCTGTAGGAGTTGGCCCCTGAGCTATTCTTTAAAGGAAGCTAATGAATGCTAGGATTCTATAAGGAGGAGATGAGGAAGGAAAACATTCCAGGAATGGGGAACAGCTTCAGCAAAGGCATGAAGGCAGGAAATAGTAGGTCCTGTTCAGGGAACAACAGGTGGGCAGTTTGGCTCCAAAGTAGAATGCATAAGAGTTGTTAATATGATCTCAGCCACAGCTAGGTGGTATAGTGAATAGAACACTAGATTGGAGACTTTCTGACTGAATTCAAATCCAGCCTCAGATGTTTATTAGCTGCATGATCATAGGCAAGTCATTTAACCTCTGTCTGCCTCAGTTTCCTCATTTGTAAAATGGGAACAATAATAGTACCTACCTGCTTTGAGGATCAAATGAATGGATATTTGTGAAGCACTTTGCAAACCTTACAATGCTATTATGTAAATACTAACTATTATGACTAGCTCCTTTTATCAGTATGAAAGATAAATTGGTTGGGGCCAGATTGTAAAGGGCTTAAATGCTAAACAGAGGGGTTTGTGGTTAATCCTACAAACAATCGACAATAGAGGAACCACACAGTAAAAAGGTCAGACCTGAGCTTAAGGAATACCACTTTTGTAGCTAGACTGAATTGGGGAGAGACAGGGAACAGAAAAGAAGAGCCTATCTGGGTTTTTCTCCAGGCAGGGAACTCTTATAAGAAGCTATCCCAATAGGGGCCTGGGTGACAAGAAGAGGCAGTCTTTAGCTAAAAAAAAAAAAAAAAAAAAAAAAAAGAACCCCTGGGATAGATAACTCCATCAAATTCTCTTCTCGGCCACTTACTGAATATCTTATTCACACTTTTTGACTTGAGAAAGAACAGAAGTGGTGTGCCCTAGAGGATTTTACCCAAGAAGCCCATTCTCAAGACCATCTATCTTTGAGGTCCCTGAGGTTGGGAACAAGATTAGGAATTATTTTCTGATGCCTCTCCTATAAACATGCAAAGCTACTGCATACTTCAATCAATTAGTACACACACACACACACACACACACACACACATCTCTCCTACCAGGTGAGCCAAGACAGAACAAAACATATATCTGAAGAGATACAGCAAGAACAGAAGTACAAATATTTTCTCCCAATACCTGGGGGGCAGACTCTCCCCTATATCACCTTGATCCCTGGGGAAAGTGGGCTCAGGCTAAAGGCAGTTTCTACAAAGCATTTGCCCCACCAAGCTCACTTCTGAATTTGGTATAACAGCTGGATGCTGGCATTTCAGCTATGTCTGAACTTGGTTCCCAATCTCCCAAGGGCTGTATTGGTGCCTTGGTTATCAGACTCTGGCCTGGACTCCTCTCACAGGGCTTGTGGTGACTTGCTTTCCCAACTTTTCAAAGCTCACAAGATTATTGCTGTGTCCAATATGCCTTAATCTAAAAGGATGAAAAAACAAACACAAAGAGGCAAAGAATAAAGTCCCATACACACATACACACACACACACACACACACACACACACACACACACATCACATATCAGCCCTGGAGAGGGCCTGAGCCAGGAGTGGGGAACCTGTGACTTCGAGGCCATATGTGGCCCTCTAGGTCTTCAAGTGCCGTCCTTTGACTGAGTCCAACTTTTACAGAACAAATCCTTTTATTAAGAGGATTTGTTCTGTAAAAGTTGGACTCAGTCAAAAAGCTGTACCCAAGGACCTAGAAGGCCACAGGTTCCTCACCGGGGCCTGAGCTCTCACCCCATCCATAGGTTTACAACAAGTCTTTCTCCTGCAAAAGCACCTAGGCAGGAAAGAGATAATCCCTTTGCTGATTAGTGCCTGGTGAATGGATTCTCAGTTCCAGTTCAGCAACCAATTTAAAGACTTTTTTTCACATGGCAAGGGGACTGGAAACAGAATGCCTGCACTTAATGCATGCTCTGAATTGGGAATCAGGGCCCTTCCATGACACAATGTCAAAAGTCTTAGGAGAGTTTTAGGCTTCCTGAAAGAAGCAGGATTTAGTGGGAATTCGAAAGAGGCAGGTTTGAGGTGGGCGGTAAGAGGGGAGACGGACACTCAAGGTGAGGGAACGTTGTTTGAAGAGGACCGATGACGTCAGGAGGTGATGATAGACATTGAGGAGAGCCACCTGGCTGGAACTGAAGGTGCAAACTGAGCTGAAAGGAGATAATACTGGAAAGGTATTGGAGCCAGATTGTGCAGGGCCTTGAATGTCAGTGTAGCAAGTTCTTAGAAAACTTTTGGTTCATCTATGTGTTCTGAACCAATGCTTACAAGTCTCCGTTTTCCTTTGGCTCTCTTCCCAATTAAACTACAATTAGGTCCATGACATCTTAATGAGGCAAAATGATATGTATTTAAAATAGAATTCAAGGTAAATCACAAGGAGTTAAAATTAGCTGTAAGCGTTCCATCAGTCCCCAAAAGACCTCCTTCCACACCTCCAGTCCCAGAACCTCGGTTCCTTCTACTCCTTGGACTGTCTCATCAGCACTGAGCTACAAAATAAGGAAAAGAAAACATCATTAGGTAAATACAGGAGTCTCAACTGACCAGGACCCCAGTATCTGCAGCTAAAAAGTCTTGCACCCCAGCAATGGAAATATGAAGCACAGAACCCCGCCCAAGTGTGGCTTCTCAGAACAGGATCCATCACTGTGGGGAAACCCAGTCACTGTTCCCCAGTGTGAAAAGCGCCACTTCCAAAAGACACTGACACTGAAGTCTCAGCCTCTGAAAGCCTAACACTGCACAGCTATGGGGAAACCAGCTGGTAGCAATGGCCCTTGTTAGATGCAGTTGGGGAGGTTGACTTCCATTTTTCCTCTCCAAAGTTTATGCTGTCCCTTGATTACAGCCGCATTTCCCCCTTCTGTTTCTCATCAACTGTCTCTTCCATCTCTGATGTTGTTACCCCTTCCAAGACATAGGAGAGTTCAAACTATCTGGCTGTTACCCCAGTAAGAACAAGGGCAATAGCAGAGGGTCAACCTCCTCTTCCTACCCCATCAGACTGTGGAGTCTGGACTATGTCTTCTAGACAATAGAGGGAAGGAAAATAAGTATTCATATAGCGCCTACTGTGTGCCAGGCACTGTGCTAAGCACATTTACAAATATTATCTCAGTTGAGCCTCACAACAACTCTGTGAGGTAGGTGTTATTATTGTCCCCATTTTACAGTTGAAGAAACTGAGGCAAATAGGGTTAAGTGACTTGTGGGGGGTCACAGAGCTAGTAAGTATCTGAGACTGAATTTGAACTCAGGTTTTCCTGACCTGACTCCAGGCCCAGTGCTCTATCCACTGTGCCACCTAGTTCAAATCTAAACACACTTCCTAGCTGTATGACTACAGGCAAGTCATTTTACCTTCTATTTGCCTCAGTTTCCTTATCTGTAAAATAAGCTGAAAAAGGAAATGACAAACCACTCCAGTATCTTTGCCAAGAAAACCACAAATGAGGTCACAAAGAGTCAGTCATGATTGAAGACTGAACAACAGCAGTTCCTAACTCCCAACCCAGTACTCTATCCACTGCACCTATCAGCTGCCTTGATAGAGTCAATGGAGAGCCACTAATTTGAGCTGGCTAATGACAGGATCAGAGATGTGCAGTGGGAAGATTAATTTGACAGGGACCTGCTGACTCAGGTTGCTGGAACAAAAACAGAGGAAGGAAGGAAGGAAGGAAGGAAGGAAGGAAGGAAGGAAGGAAGGAACTATCCTAGTCTCCAGGCAAAAACTCCCTTGAAATTTGGGGTGAGAGCTGGGGCCAAGACATGTATGTGTGTGAAGGGAGGCTACATTGACTGGGATGTTTTAATCAGGATTCTCTGTTTCACTCCTCCACCCACCCCCTCACCCCCCACCTCTCTGGGCAAACAGCCATAATTCTGCAGACCCAAGAGTTGGCTGTCCCCTCTAGGGAGGAAGGGAAAGAAGACAAACTCATGTGGAGCTGTTTCCCAGCTGACAAGCCCAGTCTGTCCAGCCACACAAACACTATCCCTCGTAGGCTGTTTCTGGAAGCTGGCCACATGAGCCTTGAGACATCCACTTGTATGAACAGGCAAGGGGGCTCCCCACAGCCCCGATGAATGGGCAGTGGGGGATGGGATGGGAGCTTTGGGATGAGGGGTGGTAGTCAGACCTGGTATACTGGTCCCACCAAAGCTGAGAGGGAAGCAATTCATTCATTCATTCAGTAAAATTAAGTGCCTAGAATTACAGAGCTCTGTGTTAGGTTCTAGGGGAGATACAGAGATAGATGAAACATATCCTTCCTGTCAAGGTGATTACAATCTAGCAGGGATGATAAGACAAAGACTCAGATAAATAGAATATGAATTAAAATATAATAAGCATATGAGAGGAATACAATGTTCTATAAAATCACACAAGGGAATGCAATAATTCCATTGTTGGGAATGAATGTGCCCTAAAAGTATTATTTTAAAAAATATCTCTTTTAAGATATTCACAACTGCATTGTATATAGAAGCAGCATGGAGAACACTAGATTTGGGCTTGAATCCTGGCTCTGTCATTTACTACCTATGTGACCTTACCCTTTCTGGGCCTCAGTTTCCTCAACTGCAAAAATCGGGGTCTTCCAAGGTCCCTTCCATCTCTTAACAATAACAGTAATAATATCTAGCTCTTATGTCATGCTTTAAGATTTATAGAGTACTTTATATGTATGATCTCATTTGATCTTCACAATAACCCTGGGAAGTAGGTGATATTTTTCCCATTTTGCAAATGAGGAAACTAAGTCTGAGAGAAGGGAAGTGATTTGCCCAGGGTCATGCATAGAATAAATTCCCAAGGCAGGAATCCAACTGTGGTCTTCCTGACTCCAGGTCCAACATTCTGTGAACTTTGATACCTTTGCTGTTGCTGTTCAGTCGTTCAGTTGTATCGATTCTGTCATCCCATGGCCCATAGCACACCAATCCTATCTGTGGGGTTTTCTTGGCAAAGATACTGGAGTGTGGTTTGCCCTTTCCTTCTCCAATGGATTAAGGCGAACAGAAGTTAAGTGACTTGCCCAGGTCACACAGCTAGTTAAGTGTCTAAGGTCACATCTGAACTCAGTTCTTCCTGACTCCAGGCCTACCGCTCTATCCACTGAGGCACCCAGATGCCTCGAAATCCAAGATCCAATGACTTAAGAGAAACAAGTGAATTTGAAAGAACAGCCAAACAAAGAATACTGATAGGGATTTGGAGTCACTAAAAAGTAATGATACTTTGTGCCTTGAAATTAACTAATTGAATACTTACTATGCAAGTTTAGTTGGGTGTATTGATGTTTCATATTGTCTTTAATAAAACATTTGATTAAAATGTAACCTCAGTTTCAATAGTATATTCCCACAGAGCCTATGGATACTGTTTCCCACTTTTTAAAAGGGAATAAAATCTTAGGGAAAGTGGCAGGCAGTTTAACTGTCTTGTAGAGATAACTTGTCACCACTGAAGAATGTTTGAGGTACCTTGAGAAAGGACTGATAAAACTTCTTTCCTGAGACACTAAAGTGTTAACGAAGGAGAGAGTCTGAAGAGACGTGCTTGAAGGACCTTTGTTTAACTTTTATCCTGTGGAGTAGATATCCCGAAGAGGATTCTTGAAGGACTTTGACTACCACCCTGAGATCTCAGGGGAACTATGGGACTGTTTCCAGAGTTAAGAGGTCAGGAGTTACATGTGATGATTCTGGCTATGACTTTCCTCATTGGGATACATTGGGGAAATATTTAAATGTCTTTATATTCTTTGTTACGCTGTTAATAAGTGGTAAAATCTATATTCTTTAAGTTTATCTATAAAATCTATATTCTTTAAGTAGAGGCTTTGAGATAAAACTTACAGAGAAAGTTATAAACTTATGGGGGATCAAAACTAATAATTAATTAACAAGATTGTTCATTTATATTAATTTATAGGGAAAAATGAGAACACAATCCTTGATTACCTTTGAACCATATGTAAGCAACTTAACAAATGAACAAGTTAAGTAAGTAGGCTGAGAGGAAAGGGGTTTTGAATGATTGTCAACTACTATGTGCAGGTTACAGGTGGGGTCATCAACTTTAAATTCTGATACATTATCCTATTTTGTTTTAATTGATGAAACGAGAGAGATTATTTCTAAACCAATTCTTGGAATAGGGAATGAATTGGGACACGGAGAAGAGAGGAGGCATCAGGAATGGTATGGAACTTGAAATTCTCAATAATAGTAGGGAACACAGCAAAAGTGAAAGGATTGGGTACCTGACTTTTTATGCCATTGAGATTTTTCTGCCATAACTACCTGGTATTTCCAAGTGGTGAAGGTAAGGGCTGTGTTCCAAAGATCAAGAGGCTATTCTTTCTTAAGCTCTGGAATTGAAAAAGACCTCATGAATCATTTAGTCCAACACCCCCATTTTACAGAACAGAAAACTGAGGCTGAGAAAGGAAGATAAACCTGCCTAAAAGAGCATAGTTATTTAGTGGCAAAACCAAGATTTGAAGCCAGATTCACTGACTAAATTCAGCTGCCTGCCCTGATCCTGAAGGAAGGCATTATTCCCATGAACTGATTCTGTCTTTATGGGATTAACAAGAAGAAATGACAATTCCCAATATTACAGTTTAATCATGCTCAGTTGGTTGTTGGGGTTGTTGTTCATTGTTTTCAGCTGTGCCTGACTCTTCAAGACCCCATTTGGGGTTTCTGGACAAAGATACTGGAGTGGTTTGCCATTTCTTTCTCATTTTACAAATGAGGAAACTGAGGCAAAGAGGGTTAAGTGACTTGCCCAGGGTCACACAACTAGTAAGTTTTTAAGGCCAGATTTGAACTCAGGTCTTCCTAACTCCACACCCAGTGTGCTATCCACTGCACCACCAGATGCCCCATTGGGGCTGGGGAGCAGGGGACTATTTCTAATTAAGCAAAATCCAAACTACAGGCAATATTGGGAAGACACTCAAAAGTTTTCCAGTTGTACTGGAACAAAGAAGGTATATTTCACAGATTTCATTTCCGTAGCACTGTCTAGTCAAAGTAACTCAGGTCTCGTGGCAGAAATTATGGTCTCATTATCCATAATAGCTTTCCACGCACATGTACATAGACCACAAGAGGAAGAATGACTGGTATGAGAGATGGAGTTAATGAGAATATGGGTCACCACATCCTTCCCCTCTGAGGCAGCGTCCCCCGAGTAAGTACCATACAGACAGATTTGCTAACTAACCATGAGTTAATTACAACCAATGACTCTTTGGAGAGTACAGGACCCATCTTCCTAGCTCAGATGGCATTTAAAGCCCTTTATAACCTTGCCCATTCCTACTTTGCCAGTCCTCTTAAATCGTATTATTCTCCATGTACTCTATACTACGGTGACTCTGGACTCCTTGCTGGTTCTTGCACAAAACACTGACCTCCCAATTCTATATTTCTATTGCTGATTCCCCATGCCTAGAATTCTCTCCCTCTTCATGTCCATCTCCTGTCTTCCCTGTCTTCTCCTTCAAGTCCCAACTAAGACCCCACCTTCTGCAAGAAGCCTTTCCTGATCCCCCGTAATGCTAGTGCCTCCCCTTCTCTATTAATTATCTCTAATTAATCCCATCTATCTCTTGTCTATACATAGTTGTTTGCATGTTGGCTCCCCCATTAGAAGGTGAGCTCCTTGAGAACAGCCAATGTTTTTCTGCCTTTCTTTGTATTCCCAGAACTTAGCACATAGTGCCTGGCCCAGAGTGGGCACTTGATAAATGCTCGTTGACTTGACTGGGCTAACATAGAGACAAGCGGGCAGGCGTCTGTTGTAATCAAAGCTATAGCTGCCTGAGCCAATCTTGGAAATAGCTCCTTGCCCACCAGCCTAGGGTCCTTGGTCTTCTTTGAGAGAGAACAAACAACAAAGGGGCAGTAACAAGGTACTGTTTTGCTGTTGAGATAAAATACAAACATCTCAAGTCCTCAACAATATCACCCCATCCTACCCTTCCAGGCATTTCTTACTACTCCTTTTGGGGCACTCTCAAATCAAATGAGATAATATAATGTAATGTGCTTAGCACAGTGCCTGGCACATAATAGGTACTTAATAAATGTTCCCTTCCCTTTTTACCCCCACTTTATGTTCCAGATGCTCCAGGCCAAACCAGACTATTTGCTATTCCCTGAACTCAGTATTCCACCTCCAAATTCTATACCTTTACATAGGCTGTCATCTATGTCTGCAGTATATTCCTTCCATCTCTTAGAATTCTTTCATTCTCTTTAGGTCTCAGCTCTCCTGGGAACTCTGCTGATTCCTCCAGAATTGTTAGTACTCAGCCTCTTCAAAATATTTTGTATTAACTTATCTAGTTCATTTCTTTCCCAGTGGAATGGAAGCTTCATGAGGGCAGGAACTTATTCATTTTGTCTTTGCATCCTCGGTGCCTAGCACACTGCCTAGACATAGCAGCTTAATAAATTAGAGTTGAATTGATTTAAATGACAACGTAGCATGTATTTCCTTAGGAATGGTGATCTGGAAGGAAGGAAAGAGGTTTGTATTTATTTGTAAGAAAGATCTGAACAAGGGGAAGAGAGGATGAATTATGCTAATAGTTGGTCCTTCACAAATGTTTGCCAGACCATTAAGTATAAATTGATCTTCAGCACCGTAATCCAAGTAGACCAAGGACCTGCCACCTAGATCTAACGGATACCTTAGGCCCCACTGAACAGGGCAGCTGCCTCAGGTCCTTCTTGGACCTGACCTAGGGCACGCTTGGTCTTGACCTAAGGACTTACCTTCTTACTCTGTCTACACTTTTCCGACCTCTAAATCTGGTACCATAACTGGGATGGTGGGGCAGTTGGGCCAGAGAAGCGAGAAAGTCAGCAGCTGCTGCCAATAGTCATTGGGACCATCAATGTTTCTGCTACTCTAAAGCTTACTTGTAGGCAATGCTTAAAGTAGAGAGATCCATCCCTTCTGGTCTAGTGCCCCCTAAAATGACGTACACTATGGCTGCAGAGCTGTGTCAACAGTGGGGACAACAAGAGAACCTGACTCAGTGACAGAGCAGTAAAGTTCTGCATAATTGGATGTTTTCCCTTGTGTGGCTGTTGTTCTCCTATGTTGTTCATATCCCTTGGGAACTAGTGTATTGGGCTGTGCTTTTGCTGCTCTGAGAAGGCAGCAGTGATTCTGTATCCCTGCCAGCCTCTTCTGAGCCCTCCTCTATTCCCTCTGTGATGACTGGCAGTGGGATCCTGACCAAGGTCCAATTTGAGTGACTAAGCTTCCCCAATTTATCAACTGTGGTTGGTGTCCCTGCTTTATGTGGTGCCTGTATGTGTGTATGAATGTGCATATGTGTATTTCTGTGCACGTGCATAGATGTTTAAGGACAAATTCAAAAGCCTTGAAGTGGCTCATTGTGGCCACATAAAGGCGGTAATTTGAAGCAAAAGTGATTGAGGTAGACAGCAATGACTTTAAACAGCTCCACTCCAGGGGTCTGGTTTCCTTGCTTCTTTTCCTTCCATTCATTTACATGAGTCCCAAAAAAATCCTGGGGCCAAGAAAACGAATGATGTTTGGTAGGGGGTAGGGTAGAGGTGAGGTGACAGGGTATCCCAGACTTAAACAGGCCTTTAGTGATTTGTAGAAACAAAAACTCTTGGGGGAAGGGAAGGGAATATGCATTATATGGTGCCTACTATGTGCCAGGTATTGTGCCATTCACTCCACAAATATTATCTCACTTGATCCTCACAACAATCCTGCAAGGCGAGGGCTGTTATTACCTCCATTTTAAAGTTGAAGAAACTGAGGCAAACAGGTTAGGTGGCTTGCCCAGGGTCACATAGCTAGTAAGTTTATGAGGCCAGATTAGAATTCAGGTTTTCCTGACTCCAGGCCCAATAGGCTATCCACTGTGCTACCAAGCTGCCTCTTAAATAGACAATGCTTGAGAAAATTCCTTAGGTCAATGGTTGGCTGCTCTGTGCTCTAAAAGAATTTGGACGTTAGAGGCAAGAGTTTTCTTTTGGAGAGGAAAAACCTATTACCAGAGTCAAGGCTCTGAGGACTGACTGAATCTCCTATGGGTCAAAAAGCAACTAAGGGTTTTTTTTTTTTACTAGGTAGATGGCTAGACATGGGCTGAACCTGCCTTTTTTACTTTTATTTCTTTGGAGGTAATAAGGTTAAATGACTTGCCCAGGGTCACACTGCTGGTAAGTGTCTGAGGCCAGATTTGAACTCAGGTCCTCCTGACCCCAGGGCTGGTGCTCTATCCACTGTGCCACCTAGCTGCCCCAAGACCCTCCCTTTTTAAAAGAACTAAAGCTCAAGCTCCTGGGTTTTAAGCTCCAAAAAGTTCATTAGAACCCATTCTTTGTCATATAAAGAAGAGGTGGCATCTTAGCCAAGAATGCCAACTAAAGCCAGAAGCTGGAAATAATGAGAAGCTCCACAATCTCATGCCCAGTGGAGCCATATCTGGCAGCCACCAGCAGTGACCACAGAACTAAGAGAGCACCCTGAAAGGGACTACACACCTGGCAGGAACTGCATGCCATGCGAGACCAGGAGAGGGCAAGCAAACCCAGTAGGAGCAAAGTGATTGATGACATTTACAGAAAGACACTGGTGGTCCTGTAGCCTCAAAAATGTGAGGTGCCCCTCCACACATGTTCTGTCAGTATGTGCCCCTCCAAATGGGTTCCCTGATTCCCTACACTCCTCCTCACCAATGGTGTGTATATTTGTGGAATGATGTACCCCAGGTATACAGGGGCAATGTTCTACTTCTACTTTTTTTCTATGCTAATTCATTAAATATCTGCCTTGAGCTATTTGTGTCCTTTCATTAGTAAAGGCAAACACATCAGTGGGGGCTTGTGATCTATGATTTTTTTTTTGAGTGAATGAAGACCTATAAAGTAGCTTGAACATGGAGTAGCCTGTTTGGGGGCCCCTGTGTGTAAAAGGACAGATGTCCCAGGTGTTATATATACACACATATGTTGGTACATATGTGTGATGTAGAGGGTTGACTTAGCCCCCTTCCACAGTTTTGGCACATAAACTACTCCTAATTTTAAATTGTGGTTACACTTCCCAAAATGTTCCAATCTGGAAACTCCTCCTGATAAGATCTGCCCCTAGTAAAGTGATCCACATTGATAATCTTTCTAGTCATCCCCCCTGAAGCCCAATGTTAGGCTCTGCCTTTCCTGTATTTTCAAAGGGGGTTTGAGGGAGAAGTATGCAAAAACAGGACCCACAGGAAGCCTTGTCTCAGGCTGTGGTGGACCCCAGAAAGTCCTCTTCCAGATCACTAGGCCCCTGATGCACATGAAGTCTGTCCCTCAGGCCCAGTAGGTAGGGGCTAGCTATTTGATGCCTACCTCTGCTACCTTGTCCAAAGGCGTGAGGCACCTTCCTGGAGTTTCCAGACTCAGGGACTTAACTCTCCTCTCCATTATCTCCTTTCCATCAGACTGTGAGCCTTTCAAAATCAGAGACCATTTGTTGTTGCTGTTGTGCTGGGCCTGGAGTCAGGAAGACTCATCTTCCTGACTTCAAATCCAGCCTCAGATACTTACTAGTTGTGTGACCCTGGGCAAGTCACTTAACCCTGTTTGCCTCAGTTTCCTCATCTGTAGAAATGAGCTAGAGAAGGAAATGGCAAACCACTGCAGTATCTTTGCCAAGAAACCCCCAAATGGGGTCACGAAGAATGACTGAACAACACTATGTGTCAGGTACTGTGCTAAGTACAGGGATACTTCGGGATACAAATAAGAAAAAGACAGTTCTTGCCCTAAAGAAGTTTACAATCTAATTCAGAAAAAGAAGCTGAAAAGCTAGGGTGGGGAGGCTACCAGGGGATACCTGGCTCAAAGGCATGATATTCCCTGAAGTCAAAACCAAGTGGAGCTGCTGATGGAAAAATGGAGAGTTACTTGAACATGTCAAACCCTCTGTAAAGGAAGACTTTAGGGGGCAGCTAGGTGGCACAGTGGATAGAGCACCAGCCCTGAAGTCAGAAGGACCTGAGTTAAAATCCAGCCTCAGACTAAATACTTGATACTTACTAGTTGTGTGACCCTGGGCAAGTCACTTAACCCCAATTGCCTAAAAAACTTTAAAAAAAAAAAAAGGAAGACTTTAGGAGGAATTTACTGTTCTACCCCTCCAGCCCGCCAATCAGAGGAGAGGCAACAGAGGAGTGGAGAAGGTGTTGATATCAAACACTGAGTCAATCAAAAAGATTTCAGGTGATCTGCTTATCCTGGAAGGGGCGTGAGGTTCCAAATTAGCAGAGCTGCTAATGGAAAATGACAAATTACTTGGTAAGATGAGATACCACCACACTTTACCATCAGACCTGCCACTGTACCCTAAGGATTCCTAGGCCTTGCTATTTGCCCTGCTGCTGAACCTTAAGGACAACTGGGCCTTAACATTTTGCCCTGCAGCCAAACCTCCTATATGTATTGTCTCCCCTAATGAAAACGTGAGCTAATTTAGAACCAAGACTGTCTCAATTTTCTATTTGTGTCCCCAGTACTGACACATTGTAAGCACTCCATAAGTATTTTAATTAATTTATTTATTCACTTATAAATACCCTGAATGAATCAAATCATTCTCCAAATTCTGAGACTCAATTGTTCATTCTCAATGAGGTACAAATGGCCCAACAAGTACCCAGGCCCAAGAAACATCCTCATTTCTCTCAATGTGGTACCAGGGTTTGTGTCCAAACCCTGCCATTAGTGAGATACAAAGTCCCAAACAGTGGCCTACCTTCCTGCTTCCTCATCAATTTGAGCAGACTCTCTGATCACCTCATTTTCATTTATCTCCATTTTGTTGTTGTTGTTCAGTTGTTTTGGATCACGTCCAACTCTTCATGACCCCATTTGGGGTTTTCTTAGGTTTGCCATTTCCTTCTCCAATTCATTTTACAAATAAAGAAACTGAAGCAAACAGGGTTATGTAACTTGGCAGGGTCACATAGCTAGTAAGTGTCTGAGGTCAAATTTGAACTCAGGTCTTCCTGATTCCAGGCCCTGGCGCTCTACCCACTACACCACCTGGCTGCTCCATTTTACATATCACTAATAAGTAGCAGAGGCAGGATTCAAACTCAAAGACCATTGCTCTTTTGACTATAACACACAGTCTCCCTTCTTCAGTAGAAAACATTCCCATAGAGTGAGTAGCTCTTGAAACTCAGTAGATGGGACTGATTTTCTGCTGTCCTTGGAGGGCTGTATTCACTCTGTACCAGGCAGTAGGTACAGCCAGAGCCTGAACTGACAGATGGAGGGGTGCCAATGTAACATGTTTCATATCAGTGTATTGGTCCCTGAGCCCAGGAATGGGTATGGGACAGAATGGAGATTGGCATTAGGCTCTCTGATTTGGGACTGGCCTAGCCCATGGTGTCATTTCAACATGACTCTTTTCTGCCCTGACAATTCCCTCATTCTTTTTTTCTGAGAATTGAGGTTGCATCACTAATGAACAAACACAGCTGTGTTCATCTTGTCCTTTCCCCTTGACTCCTGGCAGACTTATGCCTAACAAGACCTGGAAGGAAGTTTGGGAGGAATTGATTTAATCAATAAACACTTATTATGGGCCTACAACAGGCCAGGCACTGTGCTAGGCACTAAGGATTCAAAGAAAAAAAAAAGAAAACAGTCCCTGCCCTCAAGGAGCTTACACTCTAGCATCATATCAGAAATGAAAGCATGTACATAGATAAGTCTATTTTAAAAATAGCAGCTAAAGGGAATGCAGAAAAGATTCATGTGTGTGTGGGTCTCAGGCGCAGCAGTATTTGACCTGAGCTTTGAATGAAAGGAAGGGATTCGAAAAGGCAGAGGTGAGGAGGGAATGCATTCCTATTATAGGGGCAGCCTATGCCAAAGGCACTGATATAAGAGATGGCGTGTTATGTGTGAGGAATAGCAAGAAGGCTAATATAATAATGATATTGTAATAAATAAAGCTGGAAAGATGGGCTGGAGCCAGGTTATGAAGGGCTTTAAATGTCAAATAGGGGGGTGTATTTGATCCTAAAGGTAATAGGAAGCCACTGGGGCTTATTGAACACAACACCCCCACAATCCTTTCCATGAGTCTCTCCTGAGTACCTTTAAGAAGGAAGAAATGCATGGAACAGGATCCCCCTCTCCCAGTGCGGGGTTCCCAGCTAGCCCTGGTGCCTGGGAGGGGCCCTGCATGGGGGAGACACAGCCCTAATGCCCTCAAGATGAGCTTTAATGCAGAAAACTTGAGCATGTCGATCCAATAAGCTCAGAGACTCTGGCCAAGAATCCTGATGGCTGGGTTGAGCTGCGTGTAAGACCTGGGGGTGGGGTGAGGGAGTTTTCGGTGTCGTTAGGAAATGATCAGAGAACAAAAGAACAAGAGAAAGAGATGTTCTTTGTAGGGGACCAGGACATCCTCAAGTACCCTGGCCTTGGTGGCATCAGGGAAGCCTAGTTTAATACGGGAAGACCCCACACCCAACCCCCTCCCTCAAGGCCTGGGTCTGTCTGCTCTAGTCTGAATGACTTTGAAGCTGTGAGTTGATTGTAAACGTCTTTTGTTGGAGATGAAACATGATAAGACATTAAACCAGCAGGCTAAACCAGAGTTAATCTGCGTGGTTTTACAAGCAACAAATCACAGCTGGAGACAGAGGAGAGAGGGGGAGAAAACTGCAAGAAGGCATCAAAGGCCCTGGTTCAGCCTTCATAGGGTGCTCCAGAGCACCAAGGCCTCAGATCTATACCAGGAGACAAATTCTGGTTTCTGGGAGTCCCCTCTTCCTCCTATCCCCAACAAACTGCCCCAGAAGCAGAATATGGGTGTGTTCTTAAGGTTCCTGTTGCCCTATATCCCACCTTAGTCCTCTTTCAGCATCCTTCAGCATGACCCCCCATTCTTCCTCCTACTTCAGCCAGCCAGCTCTCCATCTTCATTCCCACAAATTCCATTAATTAGGGTCCAAGTAACCCAGACTCTTGGTTAAGTAAGGTTTTTGAGTGGGTTGTCCTTGTCCTGGGGCAGATTCAGCCCAATTGTTTATAAGCTGGACTTCAGGGCATCAGACTTAGAGGGGGCCTTAGAAATCTTCAATTCCAGCAATTCTTAAATTTTTGGCCTCTACATTCTTAAAATTATTGAGGACCCTAAAGAGTTTTTGTTTAACTGAATTATGTCTATCAATATTTACTATATTAGAAATTAAATTAGCATGAAAATGGTTTTGACTCAGTGATCCCATGAAAGGATCTTGGGTACCTCCAGGGTACCCAAGGTACCTCTGGACCCTAGAACACTGGACTGGACTCCTTTAAGAACCACTGATCTAGTCCAATCCCCTTATTTTTAGAGGGACATTCTAAGATTCAGAGATACATTGAGACTTGCTCACATCTCCACTGGGATTTGCTGTCCCACAACCAGAAGAGCAACGAATAGCATCTGTGTCTCCTAAGGGTCTCCTCAGGTCCTTCGCTAGAAAACAGTTTAGGAGATTAGCACAGAGCTGGGACCCTGAAAGGCTGTGACATAGGCCAAGCCAATATAATAAAAATGACATTCTAATTTACTTATTCAGTGTCGTACCAATCAAATTAACGAAGAAATTTTTTTCATAGAACTAGAAAAAATAATAACAAAATTCATCTGGAAGACCAAAAGGTCAAGAATATCAAGGGAATCAATGAAAAAGAGATGTGAAGGAAGGTTGCCCATAGGGGTACCAGATTTCAAACTATACTACACAGCAATAATCATGAAAACAACCTGGCACTAGCTAAGGAATAAAGCGATGGATAAGTAGAATAGATTAGGTATACAATATATGATAGTAAATTACTAGTAATAACCTAGTGTTTGATAAACCCAAACATCCAAGATTTGGTGATAAGAACATCATTTGATAAAAATTACTGGGAAAACTGGAAAGCAATTTGGAAAAAACCAAGCATAGACCAACATTTCACACCATATATCAAGACAAGGTCAAAAATGGACAAATGGTTCAGACATAAAATATCATAAGTAAATTAGGGGAGCATGGAAAAATGTACCTGTCAGATCTATGGATAAGGAAAGAGTTTATGACCAAACAAGAGATAGAGAGGATCATGAGAAGTAAAATGGATAACTTTGATTACATGAAATTAAAAAGGTTTTGCACAAACAAAACTAATGTAGCCAAAATTAGAAGGAACTGGGGGAAATGTTTATAGCAAGTTTCTCTGATAAAGGCCTCACTTCTCAAATATTTAGGGTACTGAGCCAAATTTATAAAAATAAGAGCTATTCCCCAATTGATAAATAAAGCATATGGACAGGTAGTTTTCAGAAGAAAAAATCAAAGTTATCAATAGTCACATGAAAAATGCTCTAAAATGGGGCAGCTAGGTGGCACAGTGGATAGAGCATGGGCTCTGGAGTCAGGAGGACCTGAGTTCAAATCCGACCTCAGACGCTTGACACTTACTAGCTGTGTGACCCTGGGCAAGTCACTTAACCCTCACTACCTTACCAAAAAGCAAAAAAAAAAAATTGCTCTAAATGACTATTGATTAGAGAAATACAAATTAAAACAACTCTGAAATACCACTTCATACCTATCAGATTGGCTAACATGACAGAAAAGGAAAATGACAAATGCTGGAGGGGATATGGAAAGATCGGGACATTAATGCATTGTTGGTAGAGTTGTGAACTGATCCAACCATTCTGGAGAGCAATTTGGAACTATGCCCAAAGGGCTATAAAATTGTGCATACCCTTTGATCCAGAAATACCACCATTGGTGTTGTTGCTGTTGCTTCTGTTGTTGTCATTGTTCAGTCATTTCAGTTGTGTCTGACTCTCCGTGACTCCATTTGGGGTTTTCTTGGCAAAGATACTGGAGTGGTTCGCCATTTCCTTCTCCAGTTCATTTTACAGATGAGAAAACTGAGGCAAACAGGGTTAAGTGACTTGTCCAGGGTCACACAGCTAGTAAGTGTCTGAGGCCGGATTTGAACTCATGAACATGAGTCTTCCTGATTCCAAACCTAATGGGTCTATATCCCAAAGAGATCAAAGAAAAAGGGAAAGGACCTATTTGTATAAAAATATTTGTAGCAGGTCTTTTGTGGTAGCAAAAAACTGGAAATCAAGGGGATGCCTATCAATTGGGGAATGGATGAACAAGTTGTAATTTCCAATTGTGATGGAATACTTATTGTGCTATAAGAAATGCTAAGTAGGATAATTTCAGAAAATCCTGGGAAAACTTACAAGAACTGATGTAAAGTGAGGTGAACAGAACCAAGAAAATATTGTACACAGTAACAGTAATGTTGTAAGGATGATCACCTTCAAAAGATTTAGCTATTCTGATGAACACAATTATCCAAGATAATTCCGAAGGACTCAGGATGAAAAATGCTATCCACTTCCAAAGAGAAAACTGATAAACTCTGAATGCAGACTGAAGCACACTTTTTAAACTTTCTTTATTATTCTTAGAGCTTTTTGTCTGTGTTTTCTTTTACAACATGGCTAATATGGAAATGTGTTTTATATGACTTTACATGTGTAATCAATATCATATTGCTTGCCTTCTCAAGGGGTGGGGCAGAAGGGAGAGAGGGAATTTAGAACTCAAAATTTAAAAAAAAAGAATGCTTAAAAAGTTTTTACATGTAATTGGGAAATAATGAAATAAAAATATTTTTGAAAGGAAAGCTGTGACACAAAAGGATTAAACTTGACTGGGGAATGGAAGATTTGGAGGGAGGGGCCCTCTTGGAAAAGGGAGAAAGTCTTAAGGGTTTGCTGGTAAATGTTTAACAATCTGAATCTGAAGCACTACATACTTTTAAATTTAATCTGCAGTGTTAACATTTCTCTATCACTTTCTTAAGTCTAGATTATCAACAAAACAATAAATCAAGACCCAGTTTGTAGATGTAAATGCTCACACTGAAAATATAACAATCAGCTCTAGTTAAGGAGCTGACTCTTAACACATCCCTGGCTGTGAGGCAGGGGCACCAGGGTCAGGGCTCTGGGAAGGGAGATGTGTATCAAGCAGGCATTGGGTACATGTTCACCCTGTGGGCAAGTCAATTGGCAGGTCTGGGTACTGACAGGGATCAGTAGAGGGCCAGCTTTTCCATTCTATTCTGGGCCTGCCCTGCAGACACAACCTCACCCCCATCCACAAATACACTATTTATTTCTATAACTAGTACTCAAAAAATAGGAAAGCTAGAAAGGGAAAAGAATAAGGAAGGAGGAGAAGGAGTAACAGAACTGAGTGCTGGATGTTCCAACTGGATAATCCAGTACCTCAAATTTACCAGGTACACAGTGGAGCTCGTCTTCCCTTCACAACATCATCCTAGGCAATCGAGCTCAAAATCTCAAGTCATCTCTCACTCTTCCATCTTCTTTATCCCTACATCCAATTACGAGTTGTCAACAAACCTCCACCATTCCTCTCACTTCTGTCCCCTACTTTCAATTCCCATGGTCTCCACTCAGCTCATCCTTGATCTGCCTTCAGTTTCCCCAATCTAGCTTATCCTTTATACCAGTACCAGATCTTTCTAATGTACCACTCTGAACACTTTACACCACAATTCAAAAACCTTCCATGTTTTTCTGTTGTCCACAGAATAAAATGAAGACTCCTGGGCCTGGCATTCAAAGCCTTCCACAATTTGTCACTAATTTCTCTCTCCAGTCTTACTTCACTTTATGCTTTCTTTTACATACTCCACCTTCCAACCAAACTGAATCATTCTCCACCTCGTGTTGTCGTCTTGTCCTCTCCATTCTCCATGCCTTTGCTTGCATCATCTCCCAAGCCCTCCCCTCCTTTACATGACTCCTCCTTCATGAAGCCTTCCCAGTCTTCCAGATCCACTATGGTAAAGGTGATCTCTCCCTCCTTAAACTTTGCACAGCACTTTGTTTGAATTTCTCTTTGGGACTTGCCACATTCTGTCATCATAGGGATTTGTGCACATGTCTTTCCCCCCATTAGATTGTAAGCTCCTACAGAGGTGGGTCTGTCATAGGTATCTTTGTATCTTCAGTGCCTGGCACAATGACTCATTCATAATACATACTTAACAATGATTTGATAAATTTAATTGCAGAAGAAGAAAGGAGAAAGGAAAGAAGGAAATTAAAGAAAGGAGTAGATAGGGGAAGAGAAAGAGGGAAAGATGTGGGAGAAAGGAGATGAAGAGGAAAAATGAAGGGAAAAAGGGAGGAGGAAAAGAGAAAGGAGGAAGAAGTAGAAGAAGAGGAAATAAAAGTAATATGGGAAGGAGAAGAGGAAAAGAGAAGCAAAGGAGGAAAAGAAAAGAGAAGATGGGAAAGAAGAGATA
This sequence comes from Vombatus ursinus, assembly GCF_900497805.2. NCBI lineage: Eukaryota > Metazoa > Chordata > Mammalia > Diprotodontia > Vombatidae > Vombatus > Vombatus ursinus. The sequence goes on along the minus strand of NW_020954548.1, from coordinate 34,065,721 downwards.
GGAAGAAAGGAAACAGCAAAGAGGATGGGAAGAGAAAGGAATGGAAGGAAAGGGAAGGAGAGGAAAAAGAAGTTAGATGAAATAAGGAAGAAGTTAGGTGAAAGGGAAAGAGGAAGAGAGAAAAGAAGGAAAGGGGAAGGAGAAAAGAAGGAAACCTGAAATTAAGTTGGAAGATGCAACCTGGAGCCACCAAACTCCCAGTTAGTTACACTCTTGGAGCCTGTGGGAGACTAAATTTACAATTTTGGTTCATTGTCCATCATGCTGAACTCGGGCCCAAAGTTGCCTTTTTAATGAATGTAGTTTGCAAACATGAAAAAATCTCAGCAGCTCCTGTCTGGAGAGTGGACTTAGAATGAGTAAATTTAGCTAATTCAGTGGCCTGGCCATCCCCCTAAGGAACCTATATCTAATGGGGCTTGATTGGCCTGGGGTTAAAGAGAGATGGAGCTATTATCTGAGAACAAAGTGGAGTAATTCTATCCAGATGTTACTGAGGCTAGCCCTTAGCAGGTGTGCTCTAGGGGGGATCATCATGGTCCCATCAGAGGAATTCTTTAATCTCATTAGGCTGTTTTCTGCATATCAGGAAAATAAGGTGTGTGTGTTGTACATGTGGTTTTTTTTAAGTCTATTTTCACACTCTTAAGTCCATGATCGCTTAAAAGAGATTGGCCTAACCATCCAAACAGAAAAAAAAAAAAACCAAAGGTGTCCAGCAGGCCTGCTGCCCAGACTGTGACACAGAGCTAGATGGGCAGTCCACGGAGCTAGTCCATCACACATCTATCGAGGGCAGACTTTGTAAGCAGATGGATGAGCTGCATCCAGAACTGAGTGGGAATAAGCAAATTGGCCAGATCCCACCTGGGAAAATGCACAGCAGTTTCAACAGGCCCAAGATACTCCCTGACTCCAAAACCTACTAAGGTTGCCTCAGTCATCCTGTGTAGCTGCAAGTACTAGAACACCACCACAATCTCCAAAGAATCAAAATTGCAACTGACCCAAAAGACAACAGGGAGACACAGAGTGAGCATATAAGAAGGTGGCTGCAGGTTTTCAACAAAGGCCTCCACGCTGAGGAATTGCGTAAGAGGAATCATCCAGGAAATGTATGATTGGAGAAGGAGGTGGGTCAGTCCTGTGGCAGGAGCAGTGGATGATAGATGACCAGCCTTTGTGCTGCACTGGTATCCATTAAATGTAAAAAGACTTGGAGGCAAACCTCTAGGTCTTTTGTGTTGGACTTATGGGAAGACAGCCCAGAGTCATATAGAACAAGAATAATAATAGCTAGCATTTATGTAGTGCTTTGAGGTTTGCAAAATGCCTTACATATGTTTTCTTATTTGATCCTCACAACACTCCTGGGATGTAAGGTGCTATTATTATTCCCATTTTACAGAAGAGGAAACTGAACCTGAGAGAGGTTGATTGACTTGCTCATACTCACATAGCAATTAAGTTATTTGAATCAGGATTTGAACTCAGGTCTTCCTGACTCCAAGTCCAGCTCTCTCCTCACTGAACCCCTTAGCTGCTTCTGTACAGATAGATTATTATATGTACCAACAGAGGGAGTATGTACATGACTGTAATCATAGATCTAGTGAAATATGGAAGTATAACACCCCTTAGCTGCTCCCAAGTTCATTATGGCTCTTTTGAGGTCATAAGTGTTCAATTCATACCTGGAGTCTCCACTAATATGTTGCTCTATTTCTAGACTGACTACTATGTCAACAAATTTACTGAACTGTGCATATTCTTTTACCCAGAGATACCTCTGCCAGGACTATACATATATATCTAGCCTTAACCACAGAATGGGTGTTGCCTCGGTCATACTGAGACCTATTAAAGACCTTAGCTTAAAAAGACCAAGGTCTCCCACTGCATCCAGGGCCATCTCCAGTCATCTAGATCTATATCTTGCCACTGGACCCAGTTGGCTCTGATAGACAAAGTGAGGCCAGTGACTTTGCACAGCCCTCCTCACTTAAATCCAATTCACTTGCATGTCACGGCATCGCCTCCCTGATGTCATGGTCCTCTTTGAGAACAAAGGACAAACAACAACAACAACAACAAGAAATCCAATAACAAAAGCATTTAATTAAGACATGAAACAAAATAAATAACCAGCAAGGGAAACAGGTAGCAAAACATTCTCTGCGCCCATACACAAAAGGGCGCAATCTGCTACACCTCCAGGGGAGTTACAGTACCCTCTAAAACCCTCTGACCCAGCATTTAGCACAGTGCCCAGAACATAGCAGGTGCTTGATAAATGTTTGTTGACTTGAATCCCCATTATGTTTAGGGGGCACAAGCACTTTAGAACAGCCCCAGTAGTGACTGCTTAAACTATGGTGCCACCTTCGAGTCGTACTCTCCTTCCTAGGACTCCCTCAGGGATGCTTGAAAGTTGCTACCTATGGTCCAAGGTCATCATTAGCAGCCGCACCTCTGGAGTTGAGAGATACTGGGGTTCTGCTGCTCCACGTGGTCATCTCTTTCCTCTCTTGTCCCACAGCTCTGTGTCTTGAGCCCCTTCCTCTCTGTGCTTCCACCCTGGGGTCCACTCTGGTCCGTGCTGTTAAACCTCCCACCTTATGGACTCCCCATCACCCCCAATCAGAGTCCTTACCTGCACTATGGAAGACAAATCCAGAAAATTTCTCCTAATAAGTGATGCTCTCTAGGCCCGAACCACTGTAGGGAGTGAAATCTGCCTTATACAGAAATATTATTTTGTATTATTTCAGCCAAAATGGAACTGTAGACCTTTGTTGTATTTTTCCAAGTCAGGAGTTGTGGTTTAGAGGTCCCTAAAGTGATAGAAGCCTCCCTCCAGCATGAAAGCTAGGGGAGAAGAGCTTTCCCTAGGATTTCACTGGATAACATATCAAAAGAGACAGGAAAAGCAGAAACTGATCTCTCTAAGTAAAAGGTTTCTGGATTTGAGTTCAGAACAGCCTTAATTCATTCTCTCACAGAGGAGAAGGCATCCCAGCAGCCAACTGGGTATTCTCTAGGCACACCTTCCACAGAACCTGCTAAGTATGAAAGAAGGAAGATATGGGGATATGTCCCTGGTAGTCTTATGCTACCTGAAATCCCACCATTATAGCTTTGTGGTTTTAAAGCAGGGGGGTTTAACTTTTTTGTGTGTCCCGGACCCCTTTAGCAGTCTGGTGAAGCCTATGATCCCCTTTTCAGAATAACATTTTAAGTACATAAAATAAAATGCATTAATTATAAGGGGAATAAATTCTATTGAAATAATTATCCATTAAAAAAAAAAAACTCCAATCAGGAGAACATTGTACACAGCAACAACCACGCTGCGCAATGACTAACTTTGATAGACTTAGTCCTTCTCAGCAATGCAAGGATCAAAGACATCTCCAAACGTCTCATGATGGAAAATGATATCCACATGCAGAAAAAAAACTATGGAGTTTGAATGCAGATCGAAGCGTACTATTTCTTTTTTTTCTGTTTTATTTTGTTTCCTCTTTCTTGTGGTTCGTTATATTGGTTCTAATTCTTCCTTACAACATGACTAACGTGAAAATATGTTTAATAGGAATGTTTATGCAGAGCCTGTATCAGATTGTGGGCCGTCATGGGGAGGGAAGGAGAGAAAAATTTAAAACTCAAAAGTTTATGGAAGTGATTGTTGATAAATCAAAATAAGCTAATAAAAATTTAAAAAAATAAAATATGGTGCTCAGGAAAAAAAAATAAAAAAACTCCAAATTTATGAGCCCCAATTTAAGAACTCCTACTTTAAAGGCTTTTTGGTTTTCCAAAATCTCTGGTGAGATTATGGATATGTTAATTCAAGTGATATCTTAAATTATTAACAAGTTCATTTATTCAATCAACAAACTGAAGTACTAAGTATCAGTTTTGCCAAAGACCTTGTGCTGGATGGTATGGGGAAGTAAGAATTGATACTTCTTACCCTCAAAGAGTTTACAGTATTGCAGGAGGTTAAAAGATCTGTAAAGGCAAAGAAATAATAATATATATGTATATATATATATATATATACATATATATATATAAACTTAATGAGTGCATAGGAGAGCGATAAGGTACAAAGAGGGTCGTGGCAGTCCAGAAAAATGAATGGTTTCAAGAGTCTGATTTTGCTGACAAACTGTGCCCTGACTTATAATTCCTTCTCCCTTTTCTGACACCTGCTTTCCACGCTAGAAATTCCATATAACTTAGATGATTGGCATCTCTGTCACATGACATCAGAGGTAGGAAGCCAATCAGATGCATTTGAGTGAGAGCCCATCTCTCCCTAACAAAAGAGCTGGTCTTGGTCAGGAGCCTTGATTTGCCCTGATGCATGGAGTGATGACGGGAGTGGACAGAACTCGGTGTAATGTGGGCCAAGTCCAAGGGGCAGCCTCTCAAAGGACCACCTTGGATTTCCTTCTTCTTCTTCTGTCATACCCTACGTTCAACGAACATTTGATAACAATAGCTACTATTAAATAGCACTTAAAGGTTTGCAAGGCGCTTTAAAAATATCTCATGCGATCCTCACAAAAATCCTGGGAGGTAGGGGCTGTCTTGTTGTGGTGCTAGTGGTTCAGTGTTTGATTCTTTGTGACCTTGTTTGGGGTTTTCTTAGTAAAGATACTGGAGTGGTATACCATTTCCTTCTCTAGCTCATTTTACAGATAAAGAAATTGAGGCAAACAGGGTTAAGTGACTTGCCCAGGATCATACAGCTAGTGAGTATCTGAGGCCAGATTTGAACTCAGGTCTTCCTAACTCCAGGCCCAGTGCTCTAGCCACTGAGTCATCTAGCTACCTCATAGGTGCTGTTATTATCCTCATTTTTATAGAAGAGGAAATTGAGACAAATAGAAGCTAAGAGACTTGCTCAGAATCACAAAATAAGTGTCTGAGGCAGGATTTTAATTCAGGTCTTCCCAACTCTAAGGCCAGAACTTTACCCATTGTGCTACCTAGCTGCCTGCTTGGTACAAGATACTCTACTAGCCTCTCAGCCCTTCCTTGTCAAAATGTCAGCTGCTGCCCCAGTTTAGGGAAGTGGGTACTGGGTTCTTTCCACTGCTTCCCACTGCCTTCCCCCTTGAGCCAGGCCAAAGAATTTCCCATCATCTCTTGGGAATACTTCATATCTAAATCTCCATATTCCTCTCCATCAATTCATACCCTTCCTGTTCTGGATAATTTAACTCTACATCTCCTCCTAAGAAGTCTTCCTAAGCTAACCCCACTGAAGAAGATGTTGTTATTACAGAAAGGAACCTTGCCCTCCCTAACACTCCCTTGCTCCCTCAGTTCCTAGGTTCCCTGAAGACAGAATCTGCTACCCTCAGCAGAGGGCACACTCCTTTCCCCTATGAGCAGTTCCCTGGAGAAAGAGTACACTGACTGATCTTAGTTGCCAAGCACAGGGCCTGAGTGTCTCCCTCTAGTCTCCTACTGACTAGCTGGGCAGGATGGGGACTCTCAGTAAATAAGTTGATTGTTTGATAGACACATCACTCCTGGACACAAAATAAAGGCCTCTCCATAATCTCTAGACATTAGCCTTCGAAGAGGACTCAGGGGAGACTGAAAAAGGGCTATATCCTGAGGCTACAACCATGGGACAGCAGCAAAGACAAGGAATCCAATATATCCCCAACTGACCCCCTCTGTGAGCTGTATTGGGCTACAGGACCAGAGCAGGGTCAAAGCCAGGCTGGCTTGATAATTCTTCTCCTTATTCGAGGGGGTGGCGTGCCTGCTGTTGGTAATCCCCTAAACACTGAAATAATAACAAACCTCAGGGGGAGGACACCTATAACTTCTTTTTCACAGCTCCCCACCTGGGCTGTTGCAATTCCTGCCTTGCCCTACCCTGCCCTGCCCTACCCTATCCTGGTCAGGGTTTGCCCTCAGAAAGTACACAGGAGACATTTTAGAAAGCACACAACGGTCATGTTTTTGTCATCCTCTAGGAAAGAGGAGGGTGAGGGCAGACCAGGGTAACTAGGCAGCAAGCCCCTACCCCCACCTCTCTCTTCCCTTTCCCCTTCTTGTCTTCAGCCTCTGAGCCCCCATCCCCAAACTGGGCCCCAAACCCAGCTTTCCAGCCTGCCTGCCCCCCCCCACCCCCATTGCCTGACACTAATTGGATGCAACACTCTCCCTGACAACTTGCAGATGGTAATGAATGGAGCTCTCTGTTTTTCAAGGGAAGGTTAACAGGCTCAGGAAACTGTAGACACTCCCCCAGCTGTAAGATCAAGATGGTCAGAATTCCCCACTATAGATGGGCAGGAGGCCTCTGGGACCCGACCTTAAGCAAGGGGCCATAGTACTTAAGAGGGACTAGTGTGGGAGGTGAGTTAAGAACCCACTAACTGGATTTTGCTGAAGGCTCATCACTGACAACAGGACTTGGGGATGGAGGAAAAAATGGCCATCGACACCAGGTCCCCTTTGCGAGGGATAGAGGACAGACTGTGCCATATTGCTCCTCCCCCATCATCTGGATCACACAATTCCTTCCTAAACAGAAAACACAGCTGAACAGCTACCTCTGTTAATAGCATCCTGGGCACACACCCATCTTGTGTTCCCTCAGGTCTCCCCGGGTTCAAATAATTTATTGGAATTAAAGGCAAACATACAAGTATACCCAGATGTATTTATGTGCTGTGTACATATGTGTCCAGGCATGTGTATTTAAAAGGCAAGATTATTGAGGATAAAATATACAAAAATGAAATTGCTCTTCTCATTTTGATGAGGCAGTGTGGGGTAATGGGATTCATGCATGCATGTAGGCATTCATTCATTCAACCAACAAACATTTTTTAAGGGCCAACTAGGAAAACTAGTTTGTAGCAGTGGAAAGAACCCTGCCTCAGGAGTCAGGAGGTCATAGATTCAAATCATGCCCCTGTCACTTACTACCTGTGGGACCTTGAGCAAGTCACTTAACCCCTATGGGCCTCAGTTTCCTCAACTGTAAAATGAAGTCATTGGATGAGATGATTTATTATATCCCTAACCCTAGATCTATGACAGTAAGTGCAGATCTATGACAGTAAGTGCACTGGGGATATACAAAGTTTAAATAAGAGAGGATCCTTGCCTTCATGAAGCTTACACTCAACTACTCTGAGAACAGGGGCCTGGAGTCAGGGGCCATGGGTTTTTTATCCATACTTTGCCACTGACTCACCATGTGACCCTGGAAAGTCCTCCCTTCTCTCTGGACCTTATTCTCCTTCAATTAAAAATAAATGACTAGAAAGTTTCTACAATCCTTCCCACTCTGAAAGCCTTTATTTCCGAGACCACGGCTTGGTCCCCTCCTCGTCTAGCTAAAGCTGCTGGGTGTTTTTAAATAGTCTATCCACCATAGGGCTGGGGACGCACTTAGCAAATGCTTTCTAGGGGTAAACAAACCATCAAGGAACAGCCCCCTCTGATTTTCTCTCATCTTAGAGCCCACAGGCTTAGCTCAGGCCTCCCTTGCCTTTCCTATATCTTGGTGAACAGAAGCTAAGCGGTGTGCTAATGCAGACATGGGCAGGTTCCCTCCTCAATCTCTGAACCCCAACCCAGAACAGGTATTCCAGTGTTGCCTCCAATAGGAAGGTCCAAAGCCCCAAGGGCATCTGGGCAAGGAGAGGAGGCACTCGGAGTTGGAAAACCTGTGTCCAAATCCCACCTTTGACCTTTAATAGACGTGTGATGAGAGGCAAGGCACAAAACTTTAAAGTTGGAAAGGCCATCAGATGCCAATTAGTCCAACCCGCACCTCCCTGCACCATCTTCATCATCATTAGACTGCACTGAGTCTCAGTTTCCTCATCTATAAAATGGGAATCATACCTGAATCATGGTTGCCCTTCTCAGTGAGATAATGTATGTAAAACCCTTTTCAAATTTGGAAAGCACTATGTGTCAGCTGTTATTACCCCATGCCCTGGGGAATCAAAACCAGGAAACCCATTCACTTGCCCAGACTTTGCTGAGCTCCTGGGTAACTGGAGCTCCCATTGTCCTTTTTCTGTTTTGTGTGAGGCTCTTTCTCCAGCTAGACACCCAACTCCCCGAGAAGGCTCCCGTGCTCTTTTTAAATTTAAAAAAATTATTCTAAACTTAACAAACACCAAATAGAATAGGTATTTGCATACACACAGTATGAAAATGACGTTATACATGAAACTACATTCCATTTCCATTTTTTTAAAAAGATGCCTCAGTGATCCTCTTTTCTTTTTTTTTCTATCCTATCCCTATCATCCCTTGTCCTCTCATTGCCACTCCTCCAGTGGAGAAAAAGAAAAAGAAAAAACCCTTGTAATAAATATACCTAATCAAGCAAAATAAATTCCCATGTTCACCGACCATGTCCAAAAACGAATCTCCTTCGGCACCGTGAGCCCATCACCATTTGGTCAAGGTCCCTTATGCCAGCAGCAGAATTGCTATTTTCTGGGAGCTGTTTCTATGCTCCCTAACCCCCTGCCTGGGGCAAGATAGCTGCACCCCAGGTAGAGTGAACACCCCACTACTTGACCTCACCCATCAGCTTTCAGAACTCCCAGGCCATTGGGCATAGCAGGCCCAGGCAAGAAAATGTGAATTGCTCATAGAAGTCCTGAGCCCAGACCCTAATGAGGGGAGGAGGGATAGGAGCAAGATCAGAGGCCCCTCCCCACCCTCAGCTGATTGCCCTGGTTCATGTGTCTATTAGCTCAGACCTTTGCTTTGCCCCCACCAAAAAGTAAAGGGCTCATGAGGCAAGTTCTCCCCACTCTACAAAGCAACCCATGCCAGGCACCTTTCTGCCTAAGATGGGGTCCCTGGTGGGGTAAGGCATGGAGCTGGGAAAGCAGAGCCTATAGCTGAAATACAATTTGAAAAAAGCCTATATTTTTGGTCTCCTTCCCACCTTCCCATCCTCCCACCACACCCCCCTCCCCCAAATTCACACATGTCCCAGCACCAGGAGGGATCCCTGATGTCCATGCAGACCAAGGACCCAGGGCTGTGTGGGCTGCTGCCAGCTTCCCAGAGTAAGGGAGGCTGCGCCTCTGTGGGGCAGCAGGTGTATTCTCTATGCCCCATTAGCACCAGGGAAATTCTAGCCCTTGAGCCAAAATAACATAGGCAACCCCCTCTTTTCCTGCTTCACTTTTCTCCATGGAAAGTGAACAAGGGAATATCAGTAAAAAGCAAGGTTTTCAAATGACTGTCTGCTGTTAAGGGGATGGTAATGTGTCTGAAATATGACTTATGTATGCATATGTTATTTGCATATGGCTGTATCTGAATACTCAAAGCAACTGTGCTAAGTCCTAGGGGGCTAGCTGAAGCATGCAAGGGTCAAGTGACTTGCATGGGGTCCACAGCTAGTAAATGTCAGAGGCAGGATTTGAACCCATTTTCTGGTGTTAACTCTGCCTGGATCCAGGACTCTGCTTCACTTCCAGGCCATTTCCAAACCATGGTCTTGAGTAGAATTCTCCCTCTTTTCTCTTCCCCTTCTCCAGCTTCCTCCATTAGAACGTAAGCTCCTGAGGGCAGGGAGATCTGGCAACTTAGATTTATACCCCTGCCCCTCCCTGTGCACAGTGCCTTGCACTCAGTAAGCACTTAATAAATGTTCTATTATTCATATTTGTATGCAAATATGCATCCATGTGTCTATAGAAATGTGTCTGTACGTCTGTGCGTGTTCGTGTTTGAAGAAGGGTGTAAATGTGTTGAAATCCTGAGGCTCACAGAAAAGTGGTCCTACATGCCCAATCTACTACCGGACATTGGATTTTGCAAGGAGTCCTCTGACAGGGTCTAGGGGTAAAAACTTTTGGGGAAGGAAATTAAACTTAGGTTTTCCCCTCCAATGGCCACATGCCTACTACTCTCAGAATCAGTCTTGTGGAAGTCAGCTGCCCTCCATCACCTTATCCCATGGCCAACAGGTCATTCCAGGGTCACCAGGAAGGAAACAGATGAGTTTCTATACAATAAGGGAAATTTACCTCAGCAGTCAGCCCCTATAATCCAATTTCTGTTCTAAAAGACTTTTATCGTGTTTTTCTCTCAGAGCTGATAGGCAGTCCCTTCTGCTTAGCCAAGCAAAATGTTCTCCATTGGAAACTGTATACCCATGCCCTTAAGAGCAGAAACAACCTTTGCAGGGGTCTCCCGGTGCGGCCTCAGGTCTGAATCATACTGGGACAGGCACTTGGAGCAAGGAGAAACTGATGCCCAGCGAATCGTGAGGCTTTTGATCAAGATTTTCTATAGCCCAACGAAAAGGACTCAGGCATCTTGGTGCTTGGTGGCTGGTTCCCCACCCCCACATGGTAAGTCCTGATTGGTGAATATGGGGATGGCACTGCCCCCCCCCCAGTGTCACTCACTCTACAGCCTGAATACTTTCCCCACGAAAGCTGGAAGAAGAGCAAGGGGTCCTGCAGAAATGATGGTCCCCAATGTAAGGGTTGGAGAAATGAAGACTTCAATCAGTCAATAAGCAGCTAGGTGGCCCAGTGGATAGAGTGCTGAGCCTGAAGTCAGGAAGACTGACACTGGGCAACCTTGTTTGCCTCAGTTTTCTCATCTGTAAAATGAGCTGGAGAAGGAGATGACATTATCTTTGCCAAGAAAACCCTAAATAGGATCATGAAGAGTCAGACATGACTGAAAACAACTGAACAACAGTCCCCACAAGGAGTTCACATTCTGGGGGAGTGGGAGGGGAGAAGCAATTTGTAAATATACAGATTAAAACTATACTATGACTTTTGGGACATTGCATCTACAAAAGAAATGCAAAGTAATGTGTTTGGGGAAAGGTACTAGAGCAGGTGAGGTGATCAGGGAAAGCATCTTGTAGAAGAAGGTGGCAGTTGAGCTGAGTTTTGAAGGAAAACAGAAATTCTAAGAGGCAAAAGGTGAGGAGGGAGTACTTTCCAGGCAATGAAGCCCCAGGGGGTGCAAAGACACAGAGGCTGGAGATTGAGTGGCTTGTATGAGGAACAACAGGAAGATGAGTGTGGCTGGGCTATAGATCGGTGAAAGAGGGCAATGTATAATAAGACTAGAAGGGTGGCCTGAGACCAGATTGGGAAGAGTTTTAAATACCAAACGGAGGAGTTTATATCTGATCCTGGAAACTTAACCCTCTGATCTGTATGCTCACAGACATTCAGTATGGTATAGTGAGGAAAAAACACCAGTCAGGAGACCTAGGTTCAAATCACTAATCATAGAATCAAAGGTTTAGACCTGGAAGTAAGGGTGTACAAAGTAAGTGTTTAACAAGCGGCTCTCCAAAAACCATATGCAGGACATTTTTAGGTTTAATCTGCATTATTAACATTTTCCAATCATTTTAAGTCTAGATAATAAACAAAATGATAAATCAAGCCCTAATATGTAGTATTTGCCCATTTCTGAAGTATAAATGTTCACACTGAAAATTTAACTGTCGGCTCTTGAGATCCAGTTTGAGCTGGCTCCACCATACCTCTGGCTAGAAAGGACCTTAAAGGAAATTGACTCCAAACACCTCATTTTATAAATGAGGAAAATGAGACTCAGAGAGGTTAAGTCACTTATACTGGGTTACACAGTAAGTGAGCAAGGCAAGAGTAAGGTCTTCCTGACTCCAAGACCAGTAAGTGTCCTTTTTACCATATCAGGTTGCTTCTACACTCAGTGACTTGACTTGTGAACTCGAGCAAATAATTTTCCTTCACTGGGCCTCAGTTTCCCCATCTGTAAGTAGAGAGTTGGGCTAGATGGTCTCGAAGATTCCCTGAAGCTGGATGATTTGCAAACCGATGCAGGCTGCCAAGCTGCCAAGGAGCCCAAAAGAACAGGTGCCCGCTCTTTCCCCAGGCATTTTCAGCCCCACCCACACTCCTAGAGCCTCTCCTTTCCTGGCAGAAAGCTCTCAGCCCTGTGACTCCATCTCTGGTGTGGGTGGGGCTGGGAGTGCACATCTGGGCTGCCAACACCCACCAACCAGGCCCTTCACCTGATAGGACTCAGCCTCTTTCACCGGATGATGGCAGAACACCCAATGCCCCATTTCAATCTAACTTGTGCTCGGAGAATAGGGCCACACGTGTTCCTCAGCATTCGATGCCTGGGCCAAGCCTGCCTGCCTGGCCTGCCACATGATTGGAACGGGCAGGGTAGGAACTGCCTGGGCCCATTACTCACCTTCAGCACCTGGTCCTGCCTCCAGCTTGCTCTTATTTGCACAAGGCTTTGTGGGCTCTAAGTGGCTGATCCATCATTAGATATGAAGCTTCCAGGTAGAATGATTACACACATTATTTAATAATGGGCTGATCCCACTCCCTCAAGAGGCCAGGGCTCTGAGGGGTGTCCCCTAGTAGTGGAGATGGGCTGTACTGAATTCTCATTACACCCTAACCAGGTCCCCCCACATTTGTGGCATGTTTTACCAAAGTGAGAGGTACAGGCTATAGTCACAGACTAGAGTTGTTCTCTGGTCCATATGGGGACCAAAGCTGTGGTGCACTGCATTCTAACCACTAGGCTATCCAGTCCAGATTCTGTCATGTGTTGCACTGCTATATAGTATTAACTAGGCGATGGCTTTGGGGACCTGCACTGCTGCTGCGCTGGGGCAAAGGCAAGTTGCCAAAAGCAATATAAGAACAATAGTCCCACCCCCAGGTACACATGCAGAGATGGGCCTGGGGAGCTAGTACTTCCTTCCCTTTCCTTGAATGCCTCTTCACACCTCAGTCCATGGGGCCAACAGATCCTGCCCCTCCTCCCCAAAAGATTTCACCTCCCCCCATCCTCCAGAGACCCCTGCTGTCAACTCCACACCCCACACTCCCCTCCTCCAAACCCTGAGTCCATTCCCACTGCCTGTGTGATCTGGCCTTCCCCGCACACCTGCCTGGCATCTGCATCCTTGGCTCGATACCTGCATTCCTGTCAGCACCTTACATAAGTTTTTATTTAAAGAGTTCAGAGTGTGACTCTGTAATATGTCTTACGTTTCTTCTGAGAGGAGGGGCAGACAGAGAACCCCTGTCCAACCTCTCCATTTGTAAATTGCACTCAGCACCTCATCCAAATGGCACTTACTCCTCCCTTCAAAGCCCAACCCAAGGCTCACCTCCTCCACGAAGCCTCCTTTGTGAACACCAGTTTTTAATGATCTCTCCTGTCTCTGAACTCCAACAGCACTTAGAGGTAGAATTGTAGAGTCCCGTGCTTAATTATATGCTAGCTTGTGCTGGTCTGTAATTGCTTTGTGTGTACATATTGTTTCACTAGCTAACGTGGGAGCTTCCCCCAGGGGCAGGGACTAGACTTCTTAATCCTTTTTTTTTTTTTTAATTTCCACTCCACCTCACAAAAGGCTGGACACCCCGTCAATTCCCCCCAGAATCTTTTTTGAATGAGTAAAGATGATGTATGCAGAGTCTCCTCATCCTATCAGAATAACCTGCACCTTTTGTTCTGTGATTTCCCAGAAACTCTAAGGTAATGGGTTACACCTTGGACCCACGGAACTCCTGATGAGAGCAATGTTTTTTGCCTCAATTTTGCAGTAACTGGTTGTCATAGAAGCACTTTGGAAAGCAGAGAGTCCTGGGGTCCTTTTCATAAATTCTTGTTCTCACTTCTATTCCCAAGCAGGTACTTATGCCTGCCTCATACTTCCAGCCTGCCAAGCAGTCTTTCCATCATTTAAATGTGTTTCTGACAGTTGCCAAGCCCATCAATCCTACCTCCAGAATCTCTCTTGAATCAACCCTCCACCTCTCCATTCATGCTGTCACCACCCTTTGTTACCTCTTCCCTGGATTATTGTAATAGGCTCTCCTAACTAGGTTCCTCGCTTCCAATTTCCCTCCACATGAATACATCCTTCTCACTATTTCCAAATAATCTTCTTAATGTACAGATGTGAGCATATCACTTGCCCCTGGCTCCAAAATTTTCAATGGCTCACTACTACCTAGAGAATAAAATACAAACTCCTTATTTTATTCTTGACATGAGAACCCATAGGACCTTTAAGGTTGGAAACAAAATGCCACAAAACTCCCCATCCCTTGGGATGGGAATGCCCATCTTTTGAGGCATGCTGGGTATGGGCCTGTGCCCTGGCCCCTTTTGGTGGACCACCTGTGCTCTGACTCTTTGCTAAGGACAACTTAGTTGGTTCCTTTGTCCCCATGGGGGAGGAGGAGAAACAGGAAGGGGGCAGGAATCTGAGTTGAAGACCACTGATAACTGAAAGACTGAAGTCTAGAAGCATCATCTCTTCAGTAGGTTAGTTAAGACAGCAAGGAGAAAGATTCTTCCCTCTCTCAAACCTCTTTAATAAGATGGCCAACACCAGCTGTCCCTTAGACTTCCCAGGTGGAGAGGACAGGATTTCTCTCCCCAGCAGCAGGTATGGTGGCTATAAGAACATTACAACGAAAATGCGTGTTTGCTCAAGTGAACCTGAGCCTGGATATCAAGTCCCCTGGGATACCTCTTCTACTTGGTGTTTCTTTCCTTGAGCACAAGTGATAGAACAGTGATTCTGAAGGACTGACATTCCCATTCTTAGCAGATGCCTCACAAGCTCAAGTTCTGAGTTGCTGAATCATGTGCCAAGTGCCCAGCTGGAAGGCTCCCCTGCAATCACACCTTTCTCAGAAGAGAAGATAATCACTCCAGGAAGATGAGCTATGCTTACCTGGCTGATTATAAGATGTGAACTTTGAGTAAGTTGTTGCTTGGACAGTTTAGATCACAAATGAATATGAAATAAAATATCTGTTCAGCAGTCCCACAAAGCTCCCCAAAGTCTTTACCTATCTCTAATATAACAGAGGCAATGGATTCAAGCTTATTTTTAATATGTATGTGTTAATGCGTGCTTGTGAGTCATATTTTAGGCTTTTTTTTTTTGGTGGAGAAAATAAACAGCTGTCCTATTCCTGGTATCTACTACTTTGTACTTTGAGACTTTTTTCATCCCTTTTGGGAAGACCCTAAACATGAACTACACCTAAATGTTATTTAATTAAGACATACTCCCTGAGGCTCTGAAATGGAACCTTAATGATCCGGGGTATAAAAAAAAGACTGATTCCTTCTCTAGGGTCAAGCTACCCTGGAACTGAATCTCATGCTTGAGCCTGGAGTCAAGTCCTCCTTGTGGGAAGTTCACCTCCCAGGCTGCAGGTGACACAATGTCATCGCCTTCATAAATGTTTCCATGAGAAGCTGTACTCTTATTCTGAGGCCACTTTCCTTATGAGTGACACTACTGTTAGAACTCTTCAGGACCCTTAGAGCTTTAAGCACATCCTGAAATGAATGTCCTCTATCCTTCATCCTTTCAGGATATATTTGATTTCTGGAAATGACCTCAAGTTATTTGGAGACAAATCTTGTGAATTATGTGGGTGAACACTCTGGGTAAGATGGTTTGGAAGATGAAAACAAGGCGTGACTATACGTAATGAAAGTGGCTTCCTTGTGTATCTTATAAATTGCCTTTGAAGAGAATTCTCAAAGAGGAGTCCAGACATGATCTGAGCAACAGCAGCCTTGCTGGAATCAATGTGTAGCCTCCCAAGGGAAACATTCTCATTTACATGTACAAATTCTGGTGTTTGTTTTAAAAAAACAAACACTCAACTCATTAATTTATAGTCACAACATGGGCTTAATAGCTGAGATATCTCAACAAGACCAGTTTCCTAAACTGGGCAAAGCTGAATCTTGTATCTTCCCAGGGTACCTGTCATTAAGAAGCTGCCTGGGGCATTGGAAAAAACACAGGGCTGAGAGTCTGGAAGCCTGGCCTCCAAACAGGTAGGCTAACTTACCACATGACCTTAAATCACTTAACCTCTCTGGGCCTCTCACCAATTATTATCATTAATATTAAATGTCTGATAGGAATACTATTATCTGTCCCACTATTATCTGTCTCAGAGCTATTACGAGCGAGACATAATTTCATATTTTTGAGAATCTGCTGTGAAAATATTCATAGTTTGTACCCACACCAATGGACTGGCCACATTCGAATGCTAAAAGTACATTTGCCTAAAGTACTATTTTACAGAGAACTCACACGAGGCAAGCACTCACACAGAGGTCAGAAGAAACGATACAAAGACACTCTCAAGGTCTCTCAAGAACTTTGGAATCAACTGTGGGACATGGGAGACACTGAGATAGGACCTGGGACAGGACTGCCCAGCATGGTGTGCTCTTATCAAAGAAGATGCTGTGCTCTGTAAGCAAAGCAGAATTGCAGTAGCTCAAAAGAAAAATGAGATGTGCAAATGTTCCACTCCAAATGTTCACGTGGATTATTTTTGCCTGACCTGTGGCAGAACCTTCCAAGCTCATATTAGTCTGATCAGCTGCAGTGGGACACACTATACCTTGACTCCAACATAGTGATGGTAT
The DNA here is from genome assembly GCF_900497805.2 of Vombatus ursinus. Classification (NCBI taxonomy): domain Eukaryota; kingdom Metazoa; phylum Chordata; class Mammalia; order Diprotodontia; family Vombatidae; genus Vombatus; species Vombatus ursinus. The sequence continues at coordinate 34,049,224 of NW_020954548.1, read as the reverse complement.
TTTGGTCCTCTTGGATCATGAAGGATAACAACGAACCAAGCACATGCTGGATGCTGTGCTAAGCCCTGGGTATAGAATGAAAGGTAAAAACAGGGCTCCTGCCTTCAAGGAGCTCACATTCTGACAGGGAGACAACATGCCAAAAAATTGTGCCCACAAGATTTATAGCTTTAAGTCTAAGCTAAGCTCAGCACGAGGAGAAGGTAAGCTCAGAGGGAAAGCACTTGGGGAGTGGGGGGAGGGCAGGATTGAGAAAGGCCTCCTACAGAAGGTGAGATCGGAGCTGAGCCTTGAAGGAAACCAGGGAAGCCAGGAGAGGGAAGGGAGTTGGCACCTTTCAGCCAAAGCCAAGAGAAAGGCAGAAAGTAGAACTGTTCTTTTGTTTTCAGGAAGACTGACTCAGAAAGTACTGCTATCAGAAACTTACTGCAAAGGAGACCAAAGATGATGGTAATAATAGCTAACACTTATACAGAAGTATGAGGTTTGCACCTTACATACCTTACTGCATTTGATCCTCACAAAAACTCTTTGAGACAGGTGCTATGTTTACCCCCATTTTACAGATGAGGAAACTGAGGCTCAGGAAGGTTAAGTGATTTGCTCAGGGTCACACAGTTACTTGAACCCAGGTTCTCTTGACTCCAGATCTAAGGTGCCTATGTTCTGAGGCCAAAGCTCCAAGGAAAATCCCAAACTCCCTTACAAGGAGGCAAGGAGGTCAGGGCTAAGGGGGAAATGTTGTGGGGCCCCAGTAAAAATCTAATCAAGTTTCCTTTCAGGTTTCTGGGGCCAGAGGAAGGACACCTGAGCCAGGCAGCAATAGTGAATGCCTGAGGGTGACCCTGTGTGAACACTCCCTTGGGAGAAGCTCATTAAGGGTTTAGGTCAGAAGGGAGTCTCCTGGGCCCAGAAGGCAGGGGAGAAACTAGAGTCCTTTCGAAAGGCCTCTTCTTCTGCAGCTGAGGAAACAGCCTCCCACCATACAGATGTTACCATGTGGGAGAGCAATTCCTTGCCCCCCCCCAAAAAAAAATCAGGACCAAAGGCCGGCAGAGGAATGTCTAAAATGCTGCTAAAGGCTCACTGGAGGAGGTACACAGCCTCTCTATTTAATACATAAAAAGGAAAAATCCCCAGCTTTGTATAAACAATGTTAAACAAGTTAATAACCTCCAACTGTTAGACTCCCAACACCATATCATCTCGGAGTTGGTGCCAACAACAGTAATGAGTTACAGATGAAGCGTAACTGGTAGCAACAACATCCACAGAGAACTTTCATACTATATAAAACTGTTAGAATATCTAAACATGGCAAGCTCTCCACAATCGGCCGGCCAGCCAGGAATGCAGCACAGTGCAAACCATGGAAATTAGAATCCAGAACAGCCAAGTCGACTCTAAAATCTTTTCTGAAATATGCTGCTTGCTTCAGTGAACCACACTCCTGTCCTGAAGAAAATAATCCATTCACTCCACTCGGATTGTCTCTGTGCTTAGGTTTAACTGTGTCCATTTGCCGTCTTGCCTCTCCCAACTGAGGTCATTTTATGCTGGAAGTCTAGGACCATTAACAAATTCTTTTAAGGACAGAAAAAGCAAGGTATAGGGTTGGCTTTGGCCAACTCGTTGGAAATAGCAACTCTGCCCCTTAGTGGCTGCTTTAAGAACTGTAAGCCATGTTCAACATTGGCCTCATAGAACAACATTCACATAGTTCTTTGTCCCAAAGTTCCATGTCTTCACTGATGCAGCCTCATTTATTCCCATATCCTGGCGGGGGGGGGGGGGGAGCGAGTGTTGGCAGGAGGAATACCATTATTAGCCCCACTTGACCCATGATCACCAAAGAGAAATGCATCAGCCAACTGAAAACACTCCACCTTCTGTGGAGAAAATGGGAAGGTAGGTCTAGCTTACAGCATCGAGACACCAAACTGATTTCTGAGTTGAAATCAACATGGGACAAAAGCCATAGATCTTAGTGGTGGAAGCTATCGTGTGATTCCAAGGATGAGATCTCAAAAATTCCTCTCCTTGTGGCTAGGTAACAACAGCCAATTTGAATGGGGAAATGCTCAGTAGACGCACCATTTAAACGGCAGTCTCCTTGTCCAACACTGGTTTAAGGATGGGAGAAGGGAAGTGGGGGGCGGGGAACTCTCCTCATCTAGAAAAACTGAAATGAAAATTCCACCTGTGTAATCCTGTGGTTTAAGAATATTTTTACAGCCCACTTGATTCCAACCCAGCAGGGCCCTGGCAACAAGCCCAGGAGCACCCCTGGGATAGAATATGTCTCTGAATCCCTGGCCAAAGGCCCCAGACTTACTAAACTTGCCTTGAACATGTGTCTCCACTTCTATTATGGTGTAAGATAGCCAGGAAAATACAGTGGGGGGGGGGGGCAGGGAGGGGGATGACCCTCCTCCCCAGAATACCCTGGGGCCAGGTTTATAGGTCTTTCACTCACAGATCTTCAGTGGCCTGAGCTCCCACAGTAGGCCCAAGGCCTCAACTCCATCACAGTTCCCTCTGGATCTAAGGGGTTCAGTTCAATTCAACTTGGATTGATTTAAACTCTTCAAAGTCAAAAATTGTTTCATTTTTGTCTTTGTGTCTCCAGTACACAGTAGTTCCTTGAGTGCTTCTTGATTTATTGCTAAGTTCCTACAATATACTGAGCCCTACCTGTACTAATTGCTGGGGTCCACAGAGGGAGGGAGATAGGAAGAGACAGCGTGATTTCTGCCTTCAGTTCAGTTTGCTGGGGGGAAATAATAAAAAAAAATTATGTAGAATTAAGTACTAAACACAATATATTATGCCAGAATTTATGGTAACAGTCAGTCAGTGAATACTCCTAGAGAGCTGGGGCTGTTTTTTGCCTTTCTTTGAATCCTCAGTGCCTGGTATGGTAGGCACTTAGTAGATGCTCATTAAATGATCAAAGGCTTCATAGAGGTGGAACAATCTTAAACTCAGAGGACCACAGGAACAAGAATCTAGGGATGGAAGGAGAAGAGGGAAAAGGAAGAGAACAAGTATTTATTAAGTGCCTACTATGTACTATGGGGGCAGCTAGGTATTGCATTTGATAGAGCAATGGCCCTGGAGTCGGGAGGACTTGAGTTCAAATCTGTCCTTTGGGCTTAACTAGCTGTGTGACCCTGGGCAAGTCTTATAACCCTGTTTGCCTCAGTTTCTCAGCTGGAGAAGGAAATGGCACACCACTCCAGTATCTTTGCTAAGAACACCCCAAATGAGGTCACGGAGAGTCAGATCCACCCGAAACAATATGTACCAGGCATTGTGCCAAGTGTTTGACAAATTTTCTCTCATTTGGTCTTCATTTGAGGAAGGGACCTCAGGGCATCTAGTTCAATCCCCTAATTTTACAGATGAGGAAACTGAGGCCCAGAAAAGCTGTGACTTGCCTAAGGATACAGAGGTGGAAAGGCAAGGCTGGGATCTGAACCAGTCTTTTGACTCCAGGCTCCATATCCTTTCCATTTGTGCCACTACATGCACCAAGCAAGAGGGAGATCTGGTAGGGCTGTTTCTAAATGCCAGGGGACCTGGGCAATAGCTTTGCTCCTGAAGGTGTAATGAGAAGTAGCCTGAGGCAACTGCACTCTGTCCACCCAATAGCCACCTAGCAATTAGAGAACTTGGAAGGGTCCTATTTCCTGTACTGGTACCCAGGTGGCAGCTTGCATCAAATTCCCAGGGCCCCAAGTGAACTGGACTGACCCGGCAATGAGCTCTGGCCTCTCTTACACAATGCCTTCTATTACCTAAGATTAGGAAGTTGCTGTGAGTTGCACAAATATTTCTGAAATCCAACTCATAAACACAAATGTGTTTCCTCACCAGTGGAGGTAGGGCTTTACATGGTGCTGACAGTCCCAGACAATGTAAAGACAATTCTGGGCATGTATAGTTAGAAGGATGCAGATATTAAATTGAATTTTGAGATTGAAGTCTGGCTGTTAGTACAAACTCTTTGTTCCACAGAAGCCTAGATAGATAGCTCCTGTCTGTTGCTGCCACAAAATTTAAGGTTTCTTCTGCAATTCTATTATAAGCCTTGTGCTGCAGAGGTTTGTGGACAGGCCAATAAAAGTCTAGTCTAGGCTGGAGACCCAAGATATAGAATCTCACGCTCAACAGGATTTTGAATATGTTTATTTAAAATATGTACATATGTGGAAATGATGAAACAAGCCTTGGAATGGAACAGGATTGTCAGCTGCAAGAGGGTTCAGGAGAAGGCTCGGTGGGCTCATTGAGGGGGCTGGGAGAAGGAAGGCTGTGTTCTCAAAGAGCTCTTTGTTTGCTAGAGAGGAAAATGATGTAGTGGCAATGTGATTCTGATATAACCCAACAAGGACATAGGGTTTAATTTATGATTTCATCTGAAATGTTCCTACTAGAAACACGACTCCACATGCCTCCCCCTTGCCTGGAATTGCGACTGCAAAAAAAAAAATATGGACCAAGACAGAAACAAACTGATAGCCTGGCTAGAAATCAACAGAGTTCTCAATCCTTAGATTTCCAGGTGCAAAACGTACATGAGCCCAGCAGGAAGAAACTTCATCCCTTTGTCTGGAGAGGATTTCTCCCAATCCTCCCTGCTCTACCATCACCAAGTTCCCTCTGCAGCTGCTACCAAAAACTGTTTTCAGAAATGGGGTACAGGGAGCACAGTTATTACATTTGCCTTTCCCTGTCTGAGATGGAGTTGGCAGGAGATCCTGAGATTCACAACCTATTAAAAAAAAAAAAAAAGGCTCACCACCCAACATGACCTTTCCAGACAATGAATTCACCAGGTGAAGACAGAGTTTCAGAAAGGGTCTTCTAGACTTGCATAAGCTGATACACACATAAGTAATACTAATACTGGCATTCCAAGGGCCTGAACACCTGGTGAATTCTCCATGCTACCAACTGGGACGTATTAAGTATCACCTTCCCTGTTCCACAAGGCTATGTTTCAGATAGGAGCCACAAAGTTACTAACCTTTCATTTTCAATTAGGATAAGTTCCAGGTTACTCCCCCATTCCCACTCCCCCAAGGTCCTAGTTGACACCTGACTGATAAACCTTGGCTCAGGCTATAACATTTCCTTTTAAGCTCCCAATCAGATATCACTAGACTCTTTCTGGAATTTCCTTTACCCACATTAAGAGAACACTTGCCATGGAGAAGGGAAAGCCTGGAGGCATTTCCCAATGGAAACGTCTGAAGATCTTTGCTAATTAGGTAAATTTATTGGATGAAGACTTCATCCCCATACTCTGTTAATCCAAGATTTGTCAACAGCTCTTTGTGACACTCAGGGACCCTCTAGCAGAAGGAAGAGCTCAGGCCACCACCCTGAGCAAATGAGAAAAGAAAAGACCTACATCTGAGTAGTCAGGATAAAGAGTTAATTGGGCTAACGGTGCCTTTATGACTGGGCCAGCCTGCTCATCCTTTAAATTCAACCCACTCCCCCCTTCACAACTGAGTTATAAAATAAACAAAGGATCATGTTCCCAGGCACCTCGTGGACTTTAAAAACAAGCAATAATGCTTAGAGAGCACTTTCCCCCTAAGGCTTCAAGGTATCTCACATCAAATAATTTGATATCCACACAACCACTCCCACACCATTGTTTTCAAGTTGATGGTGAAAAATGGACACAAATGGAGAGTAGGAGTAGATATCTTAAATCCCTCCAGATGTAAAAATTCTGCTATTTTTGATTCTGTAGAACAAAAGAAAGTTGGCTGGGTGAATTCTCACCTAGCTAGGTTAGGAGAAATGGGTTTGAAACCAAATCTCAGGAGTGAAGCTACAGCTTGGTCAACTCAGGTCAGTCTGTCCTGATCCAGGTGTTTCACCCAGTAGTCCTTTGCTTAAGGAGGGGGAATGGGGAGATATTACTATTTTGTTCAGATTCCCTCTTGCCTGCACCCACCCCAGCCTGATATTTTAACAACTGCCACACTGACCTTACCAGTCAAGGTGCTAAGTCATCAAATAGACCAGACTTCATGGGGTCTTGCCATTACATAGGCAGATGAAGGAGAAATTCTTAAAGTAAAGGAGATAGTCTTAAAAGTAACCACACCAAAGGCAGAGCTGGGATCAGAGGCTTTATCTGCACTTTGAAGTTGGTGAAAAAATCTGATTAAGGAACAAAAAGTAACCAAATCAGCCCTGGAGCTAAGCTTTATTTCCAATCTGGGAAGGAGTACCATAGTATAGCTGTGGGAAGTCCACGAAGGAGGAAGTCAGAGAAGAAAGGGAAGAACATGATTAAAAGGGGACAGGGGGGAAGGGAGAAGAAAGAAGTACTTGGCACACATATTTTCTGTAAGTTTTTTGAAAAAGCAAAAGGCACATCTCACCAAAGCAGTGGCAGAAGCCTCTAACACCTGAATTTCAACCCATGATCTGAATAGCAAGAATAGGTGAGGATGAAAATTGCCAACAATATGTCCAAGGTTATTTCACAGCTCTAAGGCTTATAATTCAGTGAACTCCCAAAGTCTGTCCAGATTCCTTCCACTTGTATAGGTCTCCATCCCTCCATACCTCAGTAGATAGCTCTTTACCACTTCAGAGGCAACTGGTGACATAGTCGATAGAGGTCAGGGTCTAGAATCAGGAATATCCAAGTTCAAATCTAAATTCAGGAACTTACTAGCTGTATGAAACTGGGAAAGTCACTTAACCTTGGCTTGTCTCAGTTTCCTCAACTAGAAAATAGGGGTTAAAAAAAAAAAAGCACCCGACCTCCCAGGTTGTTGTAAGGATAAAATGAGATTTTTTAAAAACCTGGCACATAGTGTTCTATAAATGCCTAGCCCCTTCTTCCCCCACTAGCTGTGCCAGTTGAATTCACCACTTAGTGGCCAACTTTCTTTGAAGAAGATGCTAGGACTCAGATAACTGACACTCACAGGCTTTGAGGCTCAGTCAGCACAGCCTTGAGAAGCCAGGGTCACTCCACAGCATAGAAGAATTAAAAAACTTTCATAGAGGACTTTTGGAATAGTTCGATAATTTTCAGCTGATAGATTTAGGATACCTCCACTAAAGACTTTAACTACCTGGCCCTGGAATCTCCAAGGCTATGCCAGTGAAATGCAAGCACAGGCCCGGCCAAGCTAGAAAGGCTCGGAAAAAAGGTCTCTTCAGTGGATGATAATGATATATCATGTTATGATTCGCAAAAGGCATGTTATAGTTTGCACAGTACCCACACCAGTAAAATCTCAGATGCTGGAGGTATCCTAAGTAAGTCCTAAGATAACTGAATTAGGAACAGGCTACAGAAATCCCTTTACATCCCTTTGCTTTCCTAATATTGCTTTAAATGCATATTAACTTTCCCTTTCCTTGGGCATCCACCATTCCCCAATCCCCTGCTACCATCACTAATGCCAACACAATCCCCACTACATAACCAAGAAACCAATACAACCCAGGTTAAAGTTCAAACACTTTTTGTTATGGAAACACAAGAGTTCTTCAAGACAAAGCCATTACTGATTCAGCAATAACAGCCTGGCTCCATCTCCAGCTAATGCATAGACTCAGTAGCTAAATTGTACTCCCCTCCTTTTCCTTCCCTATCTCTCTGCTCTTTACAAACAGCTAATTACACCACATAGTGAGATGGGTCAGACTCCACAGATGGAGAAACAGAGATGCAGAAAGGTTAAGTGTTTTCTTGCTCAAGGTTGCACAGTAAGTCAATGAAACCGCCAAGAACTGACTCCTGATGTCTTAAGACTCTAACAGCTGCTCTATGTGTAAAATCAGTGACTTTAGCATAAAAAAGAGGTTATAAAAAGAAACAGGTACATGACAATTCTTCCAACATTAAATAAAGGACAAAGTAGGTTCAAAATGATCCATACTTTTATTCTACATCATAATTTTTTCAAACAATGACATGAATTTTTTTTTTTTGTCCAATCATTGCCACATAGACAAAGAAAAACGGAGATACTTGAAGGAACTGTGATTTTATGGGTATGGAACTCTCACAACAGCTGTGTTTAACTTAGCAAGATGAGTCTTAGAGAGCTGCCTGAGCCTCAGAGAGGTTAAGTGAATTGCCTATAGCCACACAGCTAGTAAAGGTCAGAGATGAATTTGGAACCAAGATCTTTCTGTCTCCAAATCAGAGACTCTTCTTTCAGGCTGCTTTTTTTTTTTTTTTACCAGGATAACAGAATGGTAAAAAGATCTTTTGAAAGATGACACACATAGCTCAGTGTCATCTCTTTATTGCAAAAAGGTGACAAATATACAGGAGAACCTATGAAGTGTATGGGAGCCATAATGATGGACATCTTCCTTGCTGAAAATGAACCAGTCTCTAACATTTATGACAGTTCATTTCTAAGAACTTTACCTCGTTTGGGTCAACAGGACTATAACATGCCATTCTCATCAGCAAAGGAAGGACTTGGCACTCTCGGGTCACTAACACTGACAATAAACACAATATGTCTTGGGAACTGTAAACTGTGAAGGGCCTTCTCTTCAATTCATCTATGGAAATTGACAAGACAAAAAAAAATCCATGAGGCTTTTACCCTCTCTGCCACAGAAATGAAAATTCATCATTAAAATGAGGGTGGTACCAAGCCAAAATGGAAGGACAAGGAAGTAGTAAAGGAAGTAGCCCTTTTCACATTCAGAGGTAATTGACCAACTATGTGTTTCATAAGCCCAAGAAACACAAGTTGCAGTGATACATTTTAAAATCTATCTTTAAAATCTATTGTATAAATCAAGATTAAAAAAAAAAATCTGTCCTGTTTTCTGGCCTGGTCACTAACCTTCATCACCATGGCCATCCTAGAGGGTTTAACCAAGGTAATTCATACTGTGACCCCAAACCAAAATAACAGGATAAAATTTTCAGGATTTGCATTCTTTACTAAAGCTGTATGGAAATCTGGTTTATGCTACTTAAAGTCAATCAAATTCTCTTTCAAAACTAGACAACATGGAGTTCAGAAGATCATCATTTGGAACCTCAGGAGGGGAGAGGGCATGCTGATAAAAAATATGATGAGATTAAACAAGAAATGAAGGCTGGCTCACACTAAGATTTCTATCTTCTTATGGTCAAAAGTTTAGGAAAATCTAAGTTTTATGTATTTGGAATTTACACTCTCACTAAAAAAACAAACAAACAAACAAACAAATTCTAATTCAGTTCTACAAACTTGATGCAATAGGTGGCTGTTCATCATTGAGTTTTTATTTACTCTGCCCATTCCCTAAATATTGGCCCTTTCCTAGACAGAACCTACCTAAAGGAAATGAGGAAAAGCAGCCCGGAACCTTGGAAAACAGGCTGGATTTGAACTCAGAGGATCTGGGTTTAAATTCCTTCTCTATCATCACTTGTCTGGTGTTCTTCAGTTCATTTGACTTCTCTGGCCTTCCCTTGTCTCAGTTGTAAAGAAGGAGTTGGCCAAGATGGCATCAAAGGGGATCTCCCCTCCAGCTCTCCATCGAGGATCTTCCGATCTCAAAGCTGTTGCAGTTTCGTCAGTGGCCTCTCGGTCCACTGGTCTGAACTTTTATGAACTCCACTTCCAATCAATGACTACAAAGTAAATTGGTGATCGCAATGTGTCCATAACCAGTACTGGGCAGTACCTACTGCCCGATTACTTTCTCTTTGGAGCTGAAGTTTCATTGTCTAGAAAAACAAAAAAAGAAAAGTAACAGCTTAAATTTTGCCCATACTAAACTATTAATGCATTCTGAGAAAGCCTTCCCATTAAAATGAGGTCGTTTCTACTCATCTGATATCATCTGGATTAGAAAACTCCCGGGGAGTCCCCATATACACTCGAGCCTCATATACACTGACTGAGTTCTTCTGTGATTAGTCAGTCAGCAGGCTCTTTTCACATGCAGGAACCAAGATCCCTCTAAGTCTTCTTGTTTCACCTACAGAATAAAACAGGCTACAGACCTAATCAGCTCTTGGCTTTATGTGAGGAAGACCTTGTCAGCACTCCCAACACTTAGATTTTGGTGACCCAGACTGCTGGAGTTTCTGGCTGGTTCTGATACAGACAGAGAGAGCTTGAAGGAACCTTTGAGGCCACCTGGGTCAGTCAACCTCTTTCTCATTTTACAAGAAGAAACTGGGGTCAGGAGAAGGAAAGTGACTTATCCAAATCACATATATGAAATGTCTTTCCTTTATTTAAGGATTATCAAGTCAGTAGGAACCCCACTCTTGAAGTCTGGATTTCTAAACCAAAAAGCTCAAATATTTTGGACCATGAGCATTTAAAAGTTTTGGCAGGGTAACAATCCCTGTGATTTAAATTTTTTTACGTTATGTCCAGTGATCCTCGGAAAATGAACAAGGTTTCAAACTTACATAGAGCCTTCAAATTTGCAAAGCACTTTACATATATTATAGCATTCAATCCTCATAACAATTCTCTAGGTAGAGGAAATTGAGGACCTGAGATGTTATGAAATATTAAGTCCTTACACAGATAAGTGTCTAAGACTGGAACCCAGGTCTCCTGATTCTACATGTTCTACCCTAACATGATCTGTTTCAAATACACAAAACAAATTTCTACATTTAACGCCACCTTTGGGCAGGGGCGTAAAAATTCACATACTTATATACATATATACATTTACTTATATGTATGTATATAATTAGGGAAGGCGATCTAGTCATCATAGAGCACAGTGAGAGAAGTAAGCAAAAAGAAAAATATACATAATACATATATACATAATGAGACACACACAACTATGTAAGATTAAAATCATTTTTGTGAAGGCATACAGATGTAGAGAAAGATAGCATGGTATAATAGATAGAAAGCCAACCCCAAAATCACAGAGAGAATATATAGGAGATAATGTTTACAAATCATTTAACACAGTGGCTGGCACATAATAGAAGCTTAAAAAAGGTTCATTCCAGGGCAGCTAGGTAGCAAAGTGGATAGAGCTCCAGCCTTGGAGTCAGGAGGACCTGAGTTCAAGTCAGGCCTCAGACACTTGACACTTACTAGCTGTGTGACCCTGGGCAATTCACTTAACCCCAATTGCCTCTCCAAAAAAAAAAAAGTTCATTCCTTTCCCTGCCTCTGATCTATACTGGTTGTGTGATCCTAGACAAGTCACTCAACCTCTAAGTTCTCTGGGCAACTTTCTAAGAACATAAATTACAGAAGAGCTATTGATCTGCAATGGTAGGAATTTCCTAATTGGTAGGAATTGCCTAAATCAATTAAATCACAGGTACAGACTAAAAAAAAAGTGTATGCCTCTGATCCAGTCTCCTTAATGTGCAGCAGGGGTAAGATACTAAAGTCTGTCTTCTTTGGAACAATAGGAGAAAAAAACAAATTGGTGACACTCAAGGCTTGGGAGTGGGGTGAAAAAGGGGGACATTCAATAAAACCAAGGAGAGGCCTCTTCCCCAGTTGTCAGTACTATCTCCTTCTTGAAATGACTTTGTAAATACTTCTCTAGATACATTCTGGTTTCCCTCCAGGAGAATCCAAGCTCCTTAAAAGCATTTTTGTCCATATAATCTGTGCCTTACGTATAGTAGGTGCTTAATAAACACTTGAAGTTCAAGTTATTGACACCTTCTGAAATGTTTGGTGAGACTTTAGGCCTTTGGCCAGTGCAACTCCAAACCACAATTCCAGAGGCCTGAAGATGAAGCTTGCCACCCTCTCCTGATGGAAAGAGGTGATGGGACCTAAAATACAGAACAAGATAGACTTACACTAGACAGGGCCAATGTGGGAAAGAATGTCTCCAATGTCAAAACATCTTTGTTACAAGAGTTTTCTTTTTCTTTTCTTTTTACTAGTGGAAGGGAAAGGAAATAAATGCTTGTTAATTAGCAAAAATAAAAGAAATAGATGGTCAGAGACACCTCCTCCATCCTGTAATCATGCTTAAGGCAAGTGATGTGTTTCCTAAAAGGAACCAAGGGAGAGTTAGAGAACAAATGAGGCCATAGGGCATATCTGGCAACATAATATATCCTTATGGGCAACATCTATGTTGATGATGCCAGGCAAAGCAAGTAACAAATGTCAAGAGGGCTCCACACATAAATTATGTAAAATTGGTAGCTAAAACATACAGTAACAAAATTGCTGCCATAGAGAGGCCAATGCCCCCTGGAGAAAGAGTCTTCACTCACAGGTGCTTCTTTGGGGCACTGGCTATTGCTCAATTGGAACTATTCTCAATAAGAACTGGACTAAGTCAGAAGACCAGAGCTCTGCAATCAGCTCCACATACCGTGTGATTCTTAAAGTCCCTTGCCTCACTAGGTCTCAGCTTCCCCATCTATAAAATGAAGTGGTTTGACTGGATGGTCTCTAAGGTCCTCTCCAGCTCTAATAACCTATGATTTTAATTAAATTTAGAAATGTAACATGTGATCACTTCTGAAAACCAAAAGTAAATTCACTTAGAAGTTACTTTGTTAGAAAGCACCATCACACCTGAGAGAACTCACCTTTAGGAATGAACTTCAGTGAACTACTGAATATTCAGAAGCGGGACTGGCCCTTCTTCGGTCCATCATTGCGAAACTCATGACCCAGGCCATTGCCACACTTGCCACAGGACACCTGTAAGTTAATCAAAGGAAGAAACATGAGATTTCAAAAGGACATTCTAGAGCTAAAGCTGATTAAGAAAATACATACACATATACAAACACACAGGCACAGATACACACACACACACACACACACACACACACACACACACACACACACACTCCTGCTTTAATTCCCAGCCAACAAATCATGGATTATTTGTTTTTACTTCTTTTCCCAAAGCTAATTGTTCTACCTTGATTTCTGGTTGTTCTAAAGAAAAGAGTACATAATTCACAATGACTACAAGAATTGAAATGGAAAGGATAATACAATGAAACTATTTTGACTTCAGAGAAGAGTTGACAAAATACACCTCGCTCCCTTTACTGAACAAGTGTGGGACTATGGGTATGGAATACTGCATAACTGTCAGATTACACTGATTTTGCTGATCTTTTTCCTCCCTTTTCCTTGGCACAAAAAAAAATGGCTTAGTGGAGAAGGAGGTATTCAGAAATGAATATGATATAAAAACAAAAGGTATCTATTTCATAAAAGTTCTTTTTAGGGTTACTTCAAATGGTAAAAAAAAAATCATTTCACATCTGAATTTTATAAGTTTTACATTTCAACTAATCTTATATAATATCAATTCTCGGGCAAACAACTCCTAATGCCTAAGAAAGCACAAGTACTGAATTTGTTAATTATCCTAATATGCTTCCCCTTACCTTTAAGGCTTGTGGCCTACCAAACTCTGGACGCTTTGACACACTGTCAGCATGTATTGTCTCAGTGAAGGCTGGCCACGGAGAGGAATGCAGATACTTTGAGCGACTAGAAAAGAGCTCATAGCCACACTTGGCACAGACGTAGATACCTAATTGAATAAAACACAGAAATTATCAGTTTCCTAACTTTATACTTGGTAAGTTCCCTTTCACATTGGTTATAAAAGTAATCTACGTTCGAATCCTCTAACTAGGAAGGAAGAGGGGGGAATGATTTCACTTTAACACTGATACCCAAAATGGTGCCTCAACAATAAGACAGCCAGTTTGCACTGGTTCTCAGGTCATAGGTTCATAAATTTAGAACTGGAAGGAACCTTAAAGACCATGGAGCCCAATCCCTTTCACTTTACAGATGAGGAAATGGATACACAGACAGGTTAAGTGACTTGCCCAGGATAACATGGCTACCGGAGGTGGAATTTGACCCCAAGTCTTCCTGACTCTTAAGTTGAGCACTCTGTCCACTGCGAATGAAACAACACATAGATAATAGGAATGATTAAAGCTAAAAATGTATTGAAGAGCATTAGGGATACAGTGACTGACCCCAAAGGCCCTTCAACATCTCCTTAAAAAAAAAAAGAAAAGAGGGGGAAACAGCCAGAGATGGTGGAAGAGGCACACATGGGTTCCTGTCAAACTGATCCTGTGCCATCAAGATCAAGGGTTAGGCACCTGGTAATTTCCAGTTTTTCATTAAGAAATTTTAAAATGCAGGAACACTAGGTAGAATGGAAGGCTTTATGCAGCCCTATATGATTTTGCTACTATTAGCATTACTATGCTTATGCACTATAAAATGCAGCATCAGGAGAGAATTGTTCATGTTCGGTTTCACAGAGCCAGTCTAATTCCGAATTCCTCATCCATGGTTTGTTGTGCCATCCACTGGAGAAGGAAAATAGTTCAGCTTGCCTACAAAGGCTTCTAATCAGAGAACTCAAACCATCCAGGTTTTTACCTACTGATTTTGTTATGACTCTCTATGTTCCAGCTTTTACCTTTCACTTTCTAAAGTACTTTTTTATAATAGCTTTCAATTTCCTGTTCCCTCTACCCTTTCCAGGAGGCACTGGCACAGATGACTGAATTCCAAAACATCTGGCCATGCTTCTAATCTCCAATAACAGTAGCTCACTGAATTAAGTAGACAGTATTTTATGATCTGATTTGTTCCTCACAAAGGAGGCAGAATAGTACTTCTTATCCCAGTTTGACATGTGAAGATACTGAGGCCCAGAAAGATTAAGTGGTTGTACCTGAAGTCACACAGCTAGGGTCTGAGCAAAGACTCTAAGTCAAGGCTTCCTCACCATGCCACGATGATTCCCTCTAAAGCAGGGAAATTTGCCATTGTCCCAACCTTTGCTCACCAGACACAAGAGAAGTTAAAGGATAGCAGGGAAGGTAAACAGAAAGGAAAGGAAGATGATTTTAAGTTGATTGTCAAATGAAAAGGACAAAAGTAAACCATCAAAAAGTCTACACTCCACATATAAAAATAAGCAACACAAAATATAAACTTAATGTGAAACTTTGTCTTTTTTATTACCAAATTAAATGCTAGACAATTTAAGTATACTTAAAATTTCGGCTAGAAAGAGAGTTGGAAAGGATCACCATGTCTGCCTTTTGTTAGACACCTGGTAGTCCAAATCCAACTCAGCTGGATGGAAGGTATGCTAGGTGGATCCCCCAAACGAGGGAAGGGGCACACTTATCAGGGCTGTGTGCCAGGATCACTCATCCTAATTCATTCCACTCAGCTCCCTTAGCTGTTGGGTTTCAGCTCCAGATTTCAATGTCACCATCATACCAGCTGCATTAAACATCTGTCTCTCTGACCCTCCATGTAAAGTGCTACTTTAGTACAAACATCATAAATTTCCAACCAGAAGGGACCTTAAAGCCTATCTAGTCCAAACCCCTCATTTCACAAATAAAACTGTGGCCTAACAACAGTGCCCTGCCCAAGGTTATACAGGTACCAAGCAGTAAGTGAAAAGGGTAGGATTTAAATTCTGGTGCTCTGATTCCAAAGACAAAAATCCTTCCACTATACTACACTGGAATTTGGAATTTAAAAGGTATTTACTAAGAATGAATGAATGAATGAGTATTTATTAAGTGCTTACTATATTCCAAGCACTATGCTAATGATTGGAGACACAAAAGAAAAGCAAAGATAGTCTCCTATCTTCAAGGAACTTACATTACAAGACATAGAGAGGAACAGTGGTGAAGGAGGGCACTCTGAAACAGAAAGTTACTGCGATGGTGAGTGGGACCATATGGAAGTAGCTTTGCATCTCCAACTGTCTTTTAGACATTTCCAATTAGATGTCCTTTGGAAATATTAAAACTCAACATGTCTAGAACTGAACTCATTATCTTTTCCCCAAATCCCTCCCCTCTGCATAAATAACAAGGTGTTAAGGGATGAGGGGTCCACTAGGAGGTACAACTGAAATCCCAAAGGTTCACCTCCTTGTGATGTCATCAAGTTAAATATGAAATCCCCCAGTCAACTACATACATGTGACCCTACTCTCACCTGCCCATGAATTATACAACAGCCCAAACCAAGGCTAAGTGCCTGCTCCCTTGAACAACTGACCCCTGGCATTTCCATCTTTGTGTGTTTCCTCAAACCCTGACCCCTATATTTTGCTTTCTAAACTCCTATTCATCCTCCAAGACCCAACTCAAACATTAATCTCTCTATAAACTCTTTCTTGATCCCCTTGGTCAGAAGCAAGACATCTTCCCTTTGACCTCTCAGAGCATTTTGTAATACTCACCTCCTAGGACTGCTGTGTAAGAATATTAATGCTAGACTAATGTCAATTATACACAATTATGTCCGGCCCATAGAACTTACCTTCATTTGCTTATATGTTTACATGTGTTGTTTCCTGACAATAAAATGTAAACTCCCCAGCCCCAGAAAAGAGACAAGAAAATGCACCTCCCTCCCTTAACAGAGATGAGGGACCTACACAGACGTGAGATATTGCAGCACCTTCAGACTCGATGACATGTTGGTGAGTTTTGCTGAACATGGCTGGCTGGAGAGAGGAGGAAGAGGAAGTGAAGCAATATAGCTGCAAATTAAAGGGATGTAAAAACTAAAGAGAGTCACTTTTCTAAAAAAAAAAAAAAAAAAGGTTGGAGCTCCTTGAGGTCAGGGACTTCAGTTCTGTCATTGTATCCCCAGCATCAAGCACAGAGTAGGTACTTAATGCTTATCCAGGTCCAGCCCCATACTAAATAACTGTATGAGCCTGGGCAAATCCTTAACATCTCTGAGGTGCCATTCCATAATCTGCAAAAAGGAGGCTTATATTACCTACCTCACAGGGTTATTAAGGAAGTGTTTTTAAACCTTAAAGCACTATATAAATGTGTTATTATTATATAAGCATATTGTATAGTACTAAGTATGTGTGTTTAACACAAAGTTATAAAGTTACTAAGTCTAGGTAGTTTACCCTACATAGAGTTATTTTATAGTACTGAATATTTGTGTTATAACATAAGTATATACAGGTACTAAGTCTATGTAGTCTATCCTAAGCTAGAGTTATTGTATAGTACTATATAATATCTGTGTTAAACATAAATATTTGTTGTAATAGAAATATTTAGTACCATACAGTAACTGTAATGTAGGATAAACCATAATAATAACCATATCTTTTGAGGGGGAGGGGGAGAAGGCAATCTCATCTAACACTTGCTTTGAATATTCTAGGTGCTTAACAATGGCTGTTCAATGATCTAATCCTCTCCAATGTCCTCATGAAATCATAGATCCAGACCAAAAAAAAAAAATCCTGTGAGGTAGATACTACAGATACTATCATTTCCATTTTACAAAGATGGAAAGAGATTCAGAGGGTCAAATGACTTGACTGTAAGTATCAGTGGCTAATTTCAACATAGGTCTTTCTGATCTTAAATCTAGCCTTCAGACAACCACGCATGAAGAAACCAATGCCCCCAAAACTAAACCCCACATGTTCAGGTGTTCCCAGAAGCGTCTGTCCAAAATGAACTTATTACTGTTTAATAATACTGGGTCTTTAAACATACAAGGAAACCACAGCCCTGGCCAACTAATTTCCCTTCTCTGAACTTTAATTTCCTCATCTATAAAACAAAGAAAGAAGTTGGACTAAATAACCGCTAAGCCCGGAACATTTTGAGAGTCTGTGATTATATGATTTAGTCCCACAAAGGGGAGGAGAGGCAAGAATATTCAGTCATAATTGCCTTCTTCTGAACCTTGACTGGCTGAAACCCCTAGTTTTGGACATGGTAGGCTTGCTGAATTCAGGTGAACAGGGTGAGTTTCCCACCTGCCTAAAAATGTACTGAGGAGTGAAAACAAAGAAACCCTAACCCCACCAAAAGGGATAACAACTTAGTGCTCAGGAAGAGCTCACAAAGCTCTCCAGAAATCCATCATACAAGAGGGATATAAAACTGACTTTATGATATAATAGGCTTCATAGGATCTCTTTACAGTAAGACGCTTGCTAAATATTGACACTTTATGAATAAGAAAGCAAGATATATTCCAATGTAAAATAAAAATTAAAGTGGACCTGGGTTTTAATACCAGATCTGCTACTTAATATCTGTGTGATCTTGGCCAAGTCCCCTAACGTCTCAGAGCCACAGTTTCCCTATCTGTAAAAGGACACTGGGGGCAGCTAAGTGGTGAAATGGATCGAGCACCAGCCCTGCAGTCAGGAGGACCCGAGTTCAAATCCTGCCTCAGACACTTATGCTGTGAATGTGGATGTAATCCTGGGCAAGTCACTTAATCTAGATGGGGGAAGGGATAAAAGGCCATTGGACTTAATGGTCTTTAAGATTCTTTCCCATTCTAAGTTTATGATCCTTATGGCCTGAGATCCTTTTCAAGTCTAAATCTATAAAACTAGATAAAGGAAAATGAAGGAAGAGATAAGAAAGAGAATCAAGAGGCACAGTTCGTTCCAGCTTCCAGAAGCCCTGTTTCACATAAGAAAAACACAACTAGTTATATAAATAGCAGTAGCAGTGGGGAGAGGAAGAACAGCAAAATTAGGACAGATTATACTTGGCAAAGGGCTTTAACTGAAAAGTCCAGAACTTTTTATTTTCATCACATTACCAAGGGGCAACGAACACTCCAAGGGGCAAAGAACTCTCCAAGGGGGGTGAGACAGGGGGAAGAGGGAGGGGGGAGGGGGAGAGGGGCGGGGGGAGAGGGGGAGAGAGAGAGAGAGAGAAAGAGAGAGAGAGAGAGAGAGAGAGAGAGAGAGAGAGAGAGATCAAGTCCAGCAGCACTAGCACAGAGAGCTAACATTCAAGAGCATTCAAGGCTTCATTCAGGCCTTCTCTCTGTGATTATTTCCAATTTGCCCCCTATAATATATCTTGTTTGTACACTGTTATTTGCATGTCTCCTCCACTAGACTGAGCTCCTTGAGAGCAGGGACTGGTTTTTTGCCTTTCTTTGTATCCCCAGGGTTTAGCACCGTGCCTGGAACCATAAAAGTCATTTAATAAATCCTCATTGACTTGATTTGAGACTGGCCAAAATCTGGCAAGGGGCAAAGGAAGCATTCAGGCTGCCCTTTTACTATTGTTCAGTGGTTTCAGTCATGTCCAACTCTCTGTGACCCCTTTTGGGGTTTTCTTGGCAAAGATAATGGAGTGGTTTGCCATTTCCTTCTCCAGCTCATTTTACAGATGAAGACACTGAGGCAAACAGAGTTAAATGACTTGCCCAGAGTCACATAACTAGGAAATGTCTGGCCAGATTTGAAGGCAGGAAGGACTCCAGGCCCAGCACTCTATCCACTGCGACACTGACCTGCCACGAATGAACATTTTCTTCAATATTTCAAGAGACCAGTGCTTAGGATGATATCAGGAAAAAAAACCCAGAAGTTCTTCAGGGTGGGAAGTAAAACACTGCCCAGACTCCTTGTTAATACAGACTCAACTTCATCCTACAGAGTGTCACCCTTTCTCAATAACATATACCCTGGAGCCCTCTGACACTTCCTCCAAAGTTCCTCATTAGAAATGAAGCCTCAGGGGCAGATAGGTGGCACAGTGGATAGAGCTCCAGCCTTGGACAGAGGACCTGAGTTCAAATGTGGCCTCAGACACTTGACACTTACTAGCTGTGTGATCCTGGGCAAGTCACTTAACCCCAACTGCCACACACACACACACACACACACACACACACACACACA